>NW_017306875.1:696180-826549 GCF_000935625.1 Nanorana parkeri | reverse complement strand
GTGTGTTTTGGTGTAAAGGTAATGCTCTATAAAGATGTTAGGGCTAAAACGACAACACACAAACAACTAGGCCTGACTTATGGAGACTGAAGCAGAAGTAGGTAGTCATCCATAACAACCAGATGCCTTGCCTAAATTAAAAGACATCATCTCGCTTGTGTGCACTGTGGCCGTAACTTCAAACTTTACACGTTGTAGCAGAGGGTTTTTCAACATCCTACTGTTCTTTTGGCCAGCTTCCAACAGCTACACACATAAATTATTATATTTCAATGCATACATACATATATTTGTATTGTACTTGGAAGAACCTGTAAAGTTTTTCAAATAAAAGTATATTGAAAAAAGGCAATATCATACATTCAGTGTTTTGAGAAAGTTTCTATAAAATGAAGTAAATGCCTACACAATATAAAGAAGCTATCAAGCTACTACACGGTTTCCTGTCAGTACATCGCGAGGTCTTACATTTTCAGACTGACTGTAGAGATGAATGTCTTGTATACAGGCCAAAACTTTACGTTTCTCAGGGCCATAAATGCAAGACCAGCTGTGCAGTAAGAAGATGAAAGTGCTGAAAGCACAAGGTTAAATGAGGAGACTGCTGCCTAAATTGTTACAGCAGAATCAGGGACCTTTTTCTCTAGGTCTTACTTTTAAGAGCTAAATCTTAAAGCAGAACTAAAGTGAAAAAGTAAAATATTGTGAGCAACCATATGTGAAACATATGTCCCCCCGCACCAACCTATAATAATGGCTGAAGGCCTCACACCCAGAAGAAGCCAGGGAGAAGATGTTGGCACTGGCGAGGGAGCTTGTTAACATCATATTGCTGAAGTGGAGGTATTTGCGGACTTTAGTTCTGCTTTAAATGCATTAATCAGAATAAATCCTGTACAGGTCTGACATGAGCAGAATAAACACAGATTCATTGCTCTGGGTTTTAACAATTATTAGGATTTTTTTATTGAGTAAGGCCTAATATTCTTAATCAAATAATAGATTAATAGATAGTGAGAACTCTTAGGTACCTACAATATATATTCCCCACAACTAGTCTGTAATTTATGTTTCCACCAAATAGTCATAATTAAGTATTGGACCTTTCACATACATTGTATCATACAGATCTTACCAATATGTATACAGCTTCTATACATTTTATTTTTATAAGGGTATGGAGGCTTCATGTAATGCATTAGACGTAATGTCGTCATGGGTCCTTAGACCGCTGGAGCCCAGGGAAGAAGAGGCTGCAGGGACCGGTCTAGCAGCCAACACCAATTTACCAGACTCTTTCTGCTCCTGTCATTCAACTGTCAAATCCTGGGACCTTAGTCAGCTCTGGCATTTACAGGGTAGTGTCAGGAAGGTACTTAATCTAAAATTAAACTGAAGTTGGGGCTCCATTTAGATCCACAGAAATACAGGAATGGATTGGAAGACTAACACAGGTACTCGTGGGCACCAAAGGTTCCTTGCATTTTAGCACTGCTGTTACATTAGAAATGTTTTATGCCAGGGCAGTTTGGCTTTAATATGAAACAATATGTCTAACACTTGGTCCATTTTACAGAAAGCATATTGTCACTGCTTCATTTCTACTACAGAAAAATTCAATATGCCTTGATGGATTATTGTTTATCTGCTTCTGCAGTGATTATTCAGCAAATCTAGTTAACATTCACTAAAATCATCTAAACAACAACAAAGCCTTATTTATCCTTCCAAAATAACAATCGGAAATTGTGTTTTTGCCTTGTTAGATGGGAATATTTTGTAAATATCCCTCTCTGCTAATCAAACGTTTGTATCTATCTTGAGTTAATCATGAGAACAGCAATAACTCTTGCAGCTTACACTTCTCAGGTTAATGACTTCCTGTTGTTTCAAAATCAGATTGTACAGTAAACAGAATTCAAGATAAGCTTGCTGTCATGGTTAGCAAGAAGAAAATTGATGATGTTGTATATGTTTATACAGAAAAAAAAACAGAAAAATACTGTATCAGTCAAGTCATTCACCGAGTAACAAAGTAATAATGATCTTTTAATAAATATATGCGGAATGAAAAGACATCCACAAATGGGGAAAGCACCTTATACTGCAGTTTCAATCAGTGTGGGGGTAGCCACAGTTGCTAAAATATTTTTAACTAATAAATGTGACCCCCTTTTAATGCATGAGATCTGTGTGGTCTTTTGTTTAATGATTGACCAATAAAAGCAAGTGGTGTAACCAGTTCCAGCACTGCATATAGCTGTGCAGTAACAAGTGGTTCTGATAGTTAGGAGTTTTTGTCATTATGCTAAAAAATTATTCAGCATGATGAAAGACCTTTTTTGCAACAGACACATGACTATACCTTGTAGACTGAAAAGGGTACAAACCTTTCACTGCATGTGGCCAAATTGGAAAGGTGACCATGGTGACCCAGCAGTGCACAGACCATTCACTTGTCATTGCAATTGTGCATCTGTATATCATGGACTCCCTAATATCAATCTGGCTTTTGTGTGCATGAATGGCACCTATAAAGTCTCACCACCTGCCAATCTTGGTGAAACATCTTTACATTATGGACTCCCTAATATAAATCTGTTTTAAATGTAGATAAATGTCACCTCTGAAGTCTCACTTTTTGCCATTGTTGACCATACATCTGTGCATCATGTACTAACTAATATCAATCTGTTTTAGGCGTAGATGAATGGTATCTGTGAAATCTCACTACTTGCCACTCCTGGTAATACATCTCTACATCCTGGGCTCCCTAATATAAACCTGTCTACTGAGAAAATGGTAAAGAAGCAAAATACACACGCAACAGGACCAAAGTGTAGTAAGTAAGCCAACCTACATTATTAACACTGGTAAAGTCTTTTTCTTCCAATTACAACCAAAGAATAGACTCCAGCTAAGGGCAGCATTCTGTTTAGATGAATGAAGCTCTCGTGGTTGCTTAGCAATTTGATGTTTTCAGAGGAACCTAAGTGCATAGTTTTTTTTTTTTGGTTTTTTTTTAACTTATCAACATTCTAAGGGGGTCTAAACACCTGGTCTTGAAGTGGTTAAGGCACGTTGAGAAACGGTCTACACCTTGTCAGTGCAAGAATATCCTATCTAAAAACTCGCATCGGGAGTAGGTGGAAACAGCTCAGTACAGTAGTTGATACAACAATACTTTAGATTCAGTGATGACAATCTGTTGAAGCTCTGTGACTAAGTACCATATCCAACATCGGATAGTGTCTCAAGGTCGAGGGGAAAATGAAAGAGGAAAGAAAGTGGAAAAGATAGAAAGGAGTCGAGGTCCCAGCCGGAACCCACTACGCCAGCCGGCGTCCAAGGTCGCATCGCGGTTATTCCCATCCGAGCCACCTTCAGCCCTACTCCTCCCCGAGATCTGGGCAATGATAGGATGCGTCTGCTCAATCAGATAAATGATATCATATCCCCATGTAGGGTCTTGAAGAATTGGGTCGGTAGACTAATGGGAAGCGCCTGCATAAGGTACAAGACCCTCGGCAGAATGTTCATTTTTACCACGGCACAGCATCCCAGCCAAGAGACATGGAGGGGGCGCCATGCTTTGAAGTCCAGGGCTATTTTTTTAAACAATGGAAGGAAATTGGCAGAGTAGACTCCCTCCAGTTCTCTGGGGATCAATGTTCCCAAAGACTGGATATGGTGTACCTCCCAGCGAAAAGAGAAGCGAGACTGCAGGGGAGTGATGGCTGCCAACGGTACCGTAATATTGAGAGTGGCTGACTTCTGGACGTTGAGCTTAAAGTTGGAAAGCTGGCCATAAACGGAAAAAGCCCGGAGCAGTTGAGGGATGGAAGTCTCCGGTTTTGTGAGATAAAAAAGGAGGTCATCAGCATATGCAGCCAGCCTGTGGGCACCCGAGGGAGAGTCCAACCCTGTGATATCCACAGTTTTCCGCACAGTTTGAAGGAATGGTTCTAAAGTGAGAGCAAAAATCAGGGGGGACAATGGGCAGCCCTGTCTGGTCCCGTTGGTGAGGGGAAAGACCTGTGATCTGGTTTCGTTCACGCGAACCGCAGCCGTCGGTGCCGAGTACAGTGCCATGATCCATGCCATCATGTTTCTCCCCAGACCAACATGCCGGAGGACCCCTGACATAAAATCCCAGCTCACTCTGTCAAAAGCCTTTTCTGCGTCCGTAGAGAGCAGGATCATCGGGGTCCCCGACATCTTGGCCCGGTGAACAACATTGAGGGTTCTGGTGGTATTGTCCCTAGCTTCACGTTCCGGCATAAAGCCCACCTGGTCTGGGTGAACCAAATGGGGAAGGAAGGGCAGCAATCTGTTGGCCAGAATCTTGGCTAACAGTTTCAAATCTGCGTTGTCAGGCTTGGGAATTACAGTGATCCAGGAACGCAGAGTGTCTGCTGGGGGGGAGGACCCCGTCAGGATGGCATTATACGCTCCCAGAAAGGGATCTATCAAAAAGTCAGCGAAGGTCTTATAGTAGGGGAGTGTGAAGCCATCAGGCCCTGGTGCCTTACCCAAACCAGCGGTCTTCAGAGCCAGCATCAGTTCCTCTGGCCTGATCAGGGTTTCTATGCTGTCTCTCTCCTCAGCCGTCAAGGAGGGCATCCCAGAGGCCTCAATATATTGTGCAATAGAGTCCAGTGGTGTCCGACCTTGGGGTGACAGGGGAGAGGGCCCTAGGTTGTACAGGGACTCATAATACATCCTAAATTCGGCCGCAATTTCTGCAGACAGCACCGCCCTATGGCCTGAGGAGGTGACAACATGTGAGATGTGGTTCTGTCCTTGAGAGCCTCTGAGAGCGTTGGCCAACAGTCTCCCCGGTTTGTCCGCGTATTCATAAAAAGTCCTACGTCCCCTGAGCAATCTACCCTTGACTCTCTGGAAGACTAGAGTATTCAGCTTGGTCCGTACTGCAAGTAATTCCTCCCCCAACGCCACCGCCTGGGAACGCTTGTGTTGAGTCTCCAGCACTCGGAGACGCTGCAGAAGGTATGAAATTCGGGAGGTCAGTTCCCTCTTCCTCCGCGCCCCATGCTTGATAAGGACCCCTCTCATTACACACTTGTGGGATTCCCAAATCATGGACGGAGGGGCCGAGGCGGGGGCGTTGGAGGCAAAAAAGGACCGCAGCTCAACACCCAAGTCGGATTTGACCACTGGGTCTTGTAAAAGCGACTCATTAAGTCTCCACGAGGGGCAGGGGGACCTTGGATCCAAAAGGTCCAGAGTCAGATGCAAAGGGGCATGGTCCGACATCAGAATGGTATCTATAGATGCACCCTTCACCAGTGGAAAGTCTTTGTGTTGTACGAAGAGGTAATCTAGTCGGGAGTATCTTTGGTGGGGGGCAGAGAAGTAGGTGAAATCCTTCCCGTTGGGGTGGCAGAACCTCCAGGTATCCACTAGATGGAGGAGGTGTAACTCAGCCTTCAGTTTCCTCAAATATCTGTATGATAGATGGGAAGTCCCTGTGGAGACATCCCATAGCGGGTCTAGCGGAAAGTTGAGGTCCCCTCCCATAATCAACACCCCTTCCGTAAATTCCAGGAGTCGAGGTACCAAATCCCGGACGAACCCTAGGTGGTCAGTGTTAGGGAAGTATACGTTTGCGAATGTGACTTGAGTGTCCCCCAGTCGCCCCTTTAGGAGGATGAAACGCCCATTAACATCTAATAGCTGACTCCCAAACATCCATGGGATGTCCCGGGACAATAGTATGCTCACACCCTTAGATTTAGACAGGGGAGAGGGGCAGTGGTAGGCCCACAGAAAGTCTCTGTTGTGGAGTCTGGGGATCTGATCGCACCGGAAGTGGGTTTCCTGTATAAATGCCACCTGGGTACGCAAACGTCTGAAATCAGACACAAGTCTAGAACTCCTCTCCGGGAGGTTCAGCCCTCGGCATTCAGAGAGGTCACCTGAAAGGGTCCCATAGCGCCAGCAGGAGGACGCGGGAGCCGGCTCAGGACCCCAGAAGAGATAGCAAGGTGGGGGAGAAGAGCAAAGAGAGGGGGTAGCAGTGCAGGACAGGGGGAGAAGGAGCGAAAGAGAAGGTCAGAAGAGCAGTGTAAGGTCACGAGACACAAGATATGCAAAATGAGTTACAGTACTAGTCAGGTAATCTAAATTTCAAATGAATAACCCGTTCCAAAGCGGACGGGGTATTCCTATGTGGGGGTGGGTACCAGCAAAGGTAGCAAAAAGAACAATAACAAGAAACCAATATGCAGCTAGGAGGTATTCCCCTAGGTCTAGGATTCAGTGCACAATAACCCCATGTATGCATGCAATAGTATACCGCCTGAAGTTTAAGATAAAGACAGGGTACCCTTAGAACCAGAAACAGTGGGTGGCGGACAATCCTGCCCTACAGCCTCCCAAGGAGCGGATAGGCGCACATCTTGCAGCCCTATGTGAGGTAAATAAACAATGTACTTGCGTTTCGGCGGGGGGAGAAGGCATCCCCATGCGGTCCGTCTGACCCCCGTCTCCCTCAAGAAGGGAGGCGAGGAGGAATCCCAATCAGCGGGCCTCACGGGGAAACTGGTCCACGCCGAAAGCATGAGTAAGGCATCCATTTCCATCTGAGAATAAACGAAATAAATCAGTAACAGTAAAACAGTATAATAATGCCAGTAATAACATGAACCACAACCGCCATAATCTAGAAGGCCCATCCTTCCCCCCAACAGAGAGAAAAAAGGACCATGGTGTGCGAGATTGGGGGATCCCAGGGCTCCAACCGGGATGTAGGCTTGATGGTAAGTTCAAACAAGAAACGGATCGGAAAATGAGTCAGTGGACCATCTGGGGCCAGGGCATCCGCAACAATAACAAGGCCCAGGCGTCAACGGAACAGTAGACGGGAAAAGAGGAGATCAGGGCTCGCTCCAAGTCGGATCCGGACGTGGAGAAGGCCTTCGGGCAGGGCGTCTGCCACTACGCACGGGCCCTAATGAGGACCGCGGCAGAGGACCCGTCGAGGGAGAAGGCCCGTAGGGGAAATCCAGCCAGCTCGGGATTGCAATGGCCTCCGCCTCCAGAAAAGCGAACAGGTCAGGGAGTTGATCCGGGGTATGGAGGGCGAAGGAGCCGCCACTCCGCTGAACCAAGAGATGGAAAGGGTGGCCCCAGCGGTATGTAGCACCTACCGCTCGAATCAAATCCAGAAGCGGCTTCAGGACCCGTCTCATCCGCAGCATGTGGCGAGAAAGGTCTGGCATCACCTGGATTTGCGCTCCATCAAACTCGACCGTCCCTCTATTCCAGTCCGCCCGCAGCACTGATTCCTTGATGCTGAAGAAATGCACCCTGCAAAGGACATCACGGGGGGTGCCAGCCGTCTGGGTACGGTAAGTTTGGATCCTGTGAACCCTGTCCAGTTCGAGCGGGTCGGTAGGGGCTTCTCCAATAGAAGGTTCAGGATCGCGATCACGGTGGAGCGAAGGTCTGCGCCCGAGGACGCCTCCGGGATACCTTTCAGCCGTATGTTGTTTCGGCGGCTCCGGTTTTCCGCGTCATCTTGATGGAGGAACAGCGTGGTCAGCCGCTGTTGTGTCTCACCCCGGGCACTCTCCAGAACGGCGATACGTTGGGACAGCTGAGACGTGGTCTGCTCCACCGTGGTGACCTGCGCCTCCAGAGATGTGACCCGCTGTTTCACCTCGTGAACTTCCTGTCTCAAGGCCGCCACGATTTTCGAGGCCATGTCGTCCAGGTCTCGTTTCGTCGGGAGCAGCGGGAGGTATTGCCGCCAATCATCGAGCGTTCTCATACTCGAGGTCGGCACAGGCCCGGAGTCCTCCTGTTCAAAGGGGGAATACTCGTCCGGCATACGGAGTGTCAGGATGGGGGACGCCCGGGATGTCTGAGGGAACTGAGGGAGTTGGTATCTGCCCTGCACGCCGTCCCGGCGTGTTGCAGGAGTAGGCCGCACGTGTCTGCGCCATATTGTCGGGCACGGGAGGATCCCCAGTCGACCGTGTTTTGTAAAAGAAGCGCTGGATATCGGAGCCCGGGGACACCGCAGAGGAACCGGGTGCCCGTTTAGATTGCGACATGCAAGAAGGGTGAAAAAATAGAGTCCGCAGAGTCCATAAACCTAGCTAGGGGAACAGAGCTCCAGCAACGTGCGACTTCACTCGGCCATGTCTTAGCCATGCCCCCTCCCTAAGTGCATAGTTAAAGTAGTATTAATCACTCAAACCTTTTTCAATAATGAATCCAGATCAAAGAAATTGCCTAGCAAAGTATTTATTTACATTTTTGCCCAAACAATTACAGTCATCATGTTTTGAACAGATGGGTCCTGCTCTCTCAGCTAAGCTTCCTTAAACTTGTTGTGCAGTAGAAGAACACAAGGGACAGAACACTCTCCAGGGGCTGTCCATCCACTAGCTTGGAGAAGGAGAAGAGAGGAGCAGGAAGAAGGAGGAGCAGAGAGAAGGGAGTAGATTTCCTTGCTGCATCTGTGTGTTTGTGGAGACACACACAGCTTACTAGCACACACACAGCTTACTAGCACACATAAGGGTGGCTCCATAGCACTCTGCAAGGGAAAGGAATCACCATAAAACAGTATATCAGGGCCAGTACTCATGAGATCAGCTGATTCTGCAGGAAACTAAAAATGTCTAACATCAATGGGCAGCATCTATTGTAAGAGATTAATTCAGAATTCGAAATTGCTTAAAACCCTTTTGAGTTTAATAATTCTCTTGTAATGTTGGGGGAGCTCACAGAGCACTCGCACAGAAGGTTTTGCACAAAAAAAGCTTTTATTTTCCTCTTCAGGGCAGCCAAAAATGGGAAACACAAATATACGCTTATCTTTAGCAAAATCTCAAAGTAAAAGTTTGTATCTTCGGCACAAATAATGAAACATAAATGAGTCTCACCAACTTGTCATATAAGTCCCAAGCTTGGCGAAATCCCTTCCCAGCAATATAAGTCCTGAATCACAGCAACAAAGCAGGTCTCTCTTGCACTAGCCACAGCTGACACTTTTCTCCTTACTACTCCCACACTCCTCTCTGGAGTTGCAGACTTTTTAAACCACTTCCTGTGGCAGGAAGGTTAGCCCTCTGGTGGCCCTTGAAGGGACCACAGCCCAAACAGTGGTGAGATGTACCTGCCTTCCAGGACACAGCCTTGCCATCCTCTACACTCCTTAATGAGGTTGTAAGGAAGAAAGAGTCTAAAAGAAAACTGATGTCCATAAAGTTCAACCTTTTCCAACGTCTTCAGTTTTGGTCCAGAGGAAAACACAACAAAATTTCCTGTGCAACTGAATCGTTACTGGTGGTACAGTCTTAATGATAGCAGTATCCTCTATATATTTTGGTTGTGTGCTGTTCTTTTGGGAAGAGGTTAGAAGGATTAGTCAACAATGTATGGACACCCAGATTCCTTTTTTCATCTACTCCTTTCCTAGGAGGACATATAAACAATCTGTTCTCCCTCACCTGATTAATGCAGCTAGAAGCTGTATGCCAGATTTCTGGAAGCAACAATTTCCACTGCCTTTAGCTCTGTGGATCAATAAAGTGAATGAGATCGAATGGATGGAGGATTTAATATCCTATGGTAAGGGTTTTCACAAATTTTTTTATTGGACATGGTGTTCTTGGGTGGGTTTCTCCACTACAATGGAGTATTTACAATATCCTGCGTTCAACTAATGGGTCTTCTCTCTTTCCTCTTTCTCCTTTTCTCCCCCTTGTTACTTCCTTTCTTCTACTTCTATTTTCTTAATCTTGTAGTATTGTTTTTTTGGTTTTTTTTCCTACTCTTTCACAAACATTGCTGGATACGCTAACAGGGATAGTTAGATTCATGAGCTCTTGTTTCTATACCAGTTGTCATGTGGGGATGAACCTGGGGGGTTGTTTTATGTACTCCTTCATATCATTACTTACGTTTTTGGATTAGATACCCTGGGGTTCATTTACTAAGCTTATAAACACACCACGAACATGTATACACCTCTGTAGTGTGTTCCCTCCCAGCATGATCTATGGGTGGAATCTAAACACCTTTGTAGTGTGTACACACCCAGCAGGTGTGTTGTGCAAAGCCCTGCATGAATTACAAGGTGATGTTGTGTAAATTAGCTCTATGTTGTGTTGCTTGCGTTGATGAATGCAGGAATGTAAATGCATGAGCTAACCATTTTTGTCTAAACTGTGAAGCAGCATTATATATGCATCATGTGCATGATTTTTCCATATATGGCATTAGTGGAAATATGCTTTTAGAGACTTTTTGGTTGATAAATACGTTTTGCTGTGTGAAAATCACACGCACCTGGTGCGTGCGTGTGTTTAGGTTAGTAAATCACCCCCCTGTCTCTTTAGATTTTTCAGTGCGCTACTTTCAGTCCCCATTATAGTGTTGCATTTATGGCTGCCCTTGTTTGTGTCATGGTTATTGTTCTTTTATAAAAGTAAAACTTTGTATAAAAAACCTCCTGTCTTCCTGATTGGCCGGGAAGCAGGCTCCATGCTGTTTGGCCGGCTCCATGCTGATTGGCGGGGAAGCCGGCCACCCAGGCCAATCAGCATTGAGCCAGCCAAACAGCATGGAGCCCACTTCCCGGGCAATCAAGAAGTTTCCTGATTGGTCAGGAGGCCGGCTCCCTGCTAGCGGAAGTACAGTGCATGGTATATTACTACATATTATAACAGTTAGCTAATTTAGATGTAGACCTACATATCCTCGATTTGTGGAAAGAAATATGACCTTTGGGCCGATTAATATGAATGCTGTATATCTTTATGGAGGCCTGAACTCTACCCAATCAGGTATGTTTGCTACCACTGGAATTATATTTTTGTGCCTCAATTTTGCCTTCTCTGTGGTCACCATATATTACAAACACTGCAGACCTAACTCCATAGTAACTCAATTTCACCACTGCATTTCTGCCATTTCCAAAGTTCGGGCTCCTGCACTTACACATTACAGTTGCAATTGTACAGAGTCAGAGTGCCACATTTAAAATATATATGTGCGATGGCAATAGAATTTTTCTGAAAATAATATTTCCGAGGGGTTGGGGTGGGTGGTTGACAAAAGCTAAATTTTTACTTTAACACAAATAAACATATATATATTTTTTTCAAGGTCTTCTTTTTAGGCACTGCTAAATGACAACAAGCAGGGGTTATAATGATTCACATTTTGTAAAGTAAGTGAATATCATGCTATGTTTTATAAGTGATTCTTACATTTTACTTTCACGTAATTAAACTTGACTCTAGACTCAAAATAATGATGGTTGCCCAGGTTAGATGACTCCATCTGATAAATGCTTTGTGTTGTGATGCACAGCATCATTTAGTCTTTGTCTACGCACATGCTACTTGTAAACACTTTTCTTTCAAATAACTAGGCAGTCACCTTTCTGCTTTTTAACAGAAAGCATCCACTCTAGATATTGCTCCTTTTGAAGGGGCCAGGTAGCCTTTTTACTTTATGTTATTTTCTCCAGTGCAATGACATTTAGGTATCCTTTAAGGAAGGTTTGTTTTTTTTAAGCAAAATTGTTGCTACACCAAAACCACCCCATCTTACAAGCCTGATCTTAGTGAAAATCAGTAACTGTTGATTGACCGAGAACAGCCCTTTGTAAGCTCTGAGCTGATTCCAGTTGGAGCCCATACAGTGCTGAGGACTCCCACTCCAAATTGCTAAGCATCAATGATGTCACCAGGGATGACTCACTATAGCCAGAAGTACTGGGTATTTCTCTTCTCTTCCTGAAGGTGGACAGATC
Organism: Nanorana parkeri; assembly: GCF_000935625.1. Classification (NCBI taxonomy): domain Eukaryota; kingdom Metazoa; phylum Chordata; class Amphibia; order Anura; family Dicroglossidae; genus Nanorana; species Nanorana parkeri. Next base: position 814,752 of record NW_017306875.1, on the reverse strand, counting down.
ACTGGTGGAGCAAAGCAAAGGCAATTTTATGAGGGAGTGTTCCCAGGCATTAAAGTGAACCTGTTGACTTGCCCTACATTCGCAAATAGAGGTTTACTTTAACCCGAATGTAACACAGGCTTTAGTAGATAAGTCCTAGCTTGCTAGATCAGTTATTAGTACAGTATTGTTTCCTATGGTCAAGTTACACCTGCTCTCTTACTGCACCTTTAAGTATATGTATTTTATATTCTAACACCCTAAATCAGAGATCTGCATTGGTCCGTTTCTTTCAGTCTGGTGACTGTCACATGAACCAGCATAGGAGACATGGCTTTGACAGGGGGCCAAATTGTGATTGCTAGACAACTGAGTCAGAGCAACTCCAAAAGCTGTTTTTTGATGTTCACAGTCTGCAGTGGTCAGGGCCTACCAAAAGTGGTCCAAAGAAGGAAAAGTGGTGAACCGGCAACAGGGTCATGAGCGGCTAAGGCTCGCTGATGCACTTGGGGAGTAAAGGCTGGCCTGTGTAGTCCCATCCAATAGAAGAGCTACTATAGCTCAAATTGCTGAAAAAGCTGGCATCAAGTTATTTGTATGTGCAATACATTTTACACTATTTCTTGACTTACATAAAGCAGCAGCACCCCTATTTGATGAATTGTAGCTGGAAAAAAAGGTCTTTTTTTGGTAGTTGTTGCAGTGACACATTTTTTTTTACATAGCAGTAATAGGCCAGAATTGGTTGAAGTTGTAGATAAAACAGATCTAAAAGCTATTGGAAGGTTTAAATTTAAAATAAAACTCCTAAATTCCTGAACTGCATTACAATTGCTTGACAGTGGCAAAACATGTTTCATAGCATAGCTTGTGCTCTTCTTTTAGAGGGTTATTCACTAAGGAGCCGAAGGACTAATCCTTTGGGGGTGATTTACTAACCTAAACACACGCACGCACCAGGTGCGTGTGATTTTTACACAGCAAAACATATTTATCAACCAAAAAGTCTCTAAAAGCATATTTCCACTAATGCCATATATGGAAAAATCATGCACATGATGCATATATAATGCTGCTTCACAGTTTAGACAAAAATGGTTAGCTCATGCATTTACATTCCTGCATTCATCAATGCAAGCAACACAACATAGAGCTAATTTACACAAGAGCACCTTGCAATTCATGCTTGGCTTTGCACAACACACCTGCTGGGTGTGTACACACTACAACGGTGGTTAGATTCCACCCATAGATCATGCTGGGAGGGAACACACTACAGAGGTGTATACATGTTCGTGGTGTGTTTATAAGGTTAGTAAATCAACCCCTTTGGCTCACTTCTGCCTAAGGAGCCCTTCGGTTCACAATAGCCCATACAGCAGCCAAACAGCTCAGCTGAGCTGAACACATATGCTTCGGCTCAGCTGAGCCAAAGTCACAGCCAAAGCGGGAAGAATGGTCTGCCAAAGCAGGCTGTTCTCAACGCAAATGTAAACAAAAACAAATGGCGTGGGGTCCCCCTCCCTTTAGGTCTGGAAGGAAAGTTAGGAGGGACCCCCTGAGTTAAAAATAAAAGTGCATGGGGTTCCTCCAAAAGCCATACCAGGCCCTCTACCTCTGAGATAATAAACTGCAATTTTTTTAACAAAAACCCTACCTTGCTTCTCCTTCTTACATAGTGGCTGTAAAAAGGGTTCCATGATGTGCAGTGTGTCAGTGCTTTATTTCTGGCCCCTGTCTCCGAGGTAATGCACTGTACTGAAATGTTCTGTCATTTTTATTTCATGATAAAACCTACCTTGTCTCTTATATTGCTGCCCAATCAAGCTGCTTACGTACTTTCCAGCCACTGTGCTACATGTCTGACTATTGCCTCTGAAATATGGCTCTTCTTCATTGCAACTGTCTTTGAAGTATTTCTGTGCACTTTGTATTGGCATTTTATGAAAGAAAACTACGTGGAGTACCCCCGCACTGCAAGCGTTAACTGCTCGTTTTGCCGTAGGGGGAAAAAAGATATACTCAGCTGATCCTCGGTCCAGCGGCAGTGAGTGCTCAGCTCTCTCCCCCTCCACTCCAACTGTGGAATGTCCCTCAGCATCCTTGGTCATTTTCATTAAAAAAATTTGCACTTGATTTTGTCAGAAACAACAGCCATAAAAAAGGACAGGCATGCTTCACACATCTGAAGCCTTTTTAGTTGGCAGCATTTGAAAAAAAAAAGCAACAAGGCACTTTTTATCAAGAAATTAAAAAAAACAGCCACAAATATTGAATTGTATTAAAAAAATTATTATAAAAGGGACACACAACATGCAGCTTTTCATCATACAAATCCATATCTAAGTGTATTTATGACACAGAACAAAATAGACTACATAGATAGCATTTTTAGCGGTTGGAGTAGGCCGCATTTTAAACTTAACACAATGCATGCAGCAGTTCAGGTCAAATATAAACAATAAAGAGTATTTTTAACTCTATAAAAAGGAAGGAATATTGTGCACAGCACCTATTAGTATTATTTCTACCATTTCTGATTGACCTTAGTGTAAAAACCACAATGCCACTTAGTGCTGGAGCAACAAAAATCAAATAAAATTGTATTTTTAAGAGTACAATAGAGGTTTTATGCACATTATACATAATATTTCTACTATTTATTTAAGACCCCTTTGACTAAACCAAATTTATGTTTAAAGGGCCCCATAAAAGGTAGAATTTAAACATTTCTCAGATTTCAATTGAAGTAACATGCCACGCACAGCATACTTTGTATTTATACAATTTCTTGTAGACCACAACGGCTAAACCACGTCCCCTATTTAAGGGAATCCAAAAAGAGGGCAAACTAATGTTTTTCAGATTCCACTGGAAGTAATATGCTACATATACAGCATACACAATAATTCTACAACTTATTTTAGACCTCATTGGCCAAACCACAGCTCTTTTTAGCTTTGGAGTATCCAAAAAGCAAAGCTCATATTTTCAAAATAAATATGGAAGGGATATGGTACACACTACGTAAATGTAACTTTAATAAATTCCTGGGAGCCCAATTCGATAACACTTTCTTCATGAAGCTTTTGGGGACTAAAACTAAAATTGACAGCGTTATTCCCAAAAGGGTGAAAAGTTTGGAGGCAGGAGAGGTAAACAATCTAGGCCAAAATAGCTGATTTTGAAAAATTCCCCAATTCAGCTCACTTTCCAGTTCAACTATGTTGTCCTAGATTGTTCTCTTCTCCTTCCTTCTCCAAACTCTTCACCCTTTTGTGAATAACCTCGTAAGTGTTTATTGTTACATTATATTTGTATTGTTAAATTAATCAAATTAATTAATTTAAATTAAATATGTTAAATATTCTTTATTGATGGACTACTGGAAAATAGGAGACAAATGATTTGTCCCACAGCAAGCACTATAATATTTACAACTATAGAGCAACTGCAGAAACATTGGGGGAATTTATCAAAATTGGAACAGTCAAAATCTGGAGCAGCTGTGCATGGCAATCAATCAGCCTCTCTCTATTTTTAAATCTTAACTTAACAAACTGAAGATTGAAGATGATTGGTTGCACTGGGCAACTGCTCTAGATTTTGCCTGCTCCAGTTTTGATAAATTCCCCCCAATATGTGCAGCACCTTGGCAGTCCCAGGGCACCATAATACACTGCAAACATTTAAGTGCAATGTAGGATTGACCCTGCAGAAAAAAATTGCAAAAACTGTTGAAACATTAGGTGTGTCACCCTGACAGTGCCAGAGAATCATAGCACATTACAAACATTGATGCAAAACGCAGGATTGACCCTGCAGCAAATAGTTTACAAATTTGGCAACTGCAGATTCATTAGGTATGTCACCCTGTTAATTCCAGGCAGCATAATACATCACAAGTGCTTTTAAGTGCAACATTGGTCTGACCCTGCTGAAAAAAATCCTAAAATTTGGCATTTGAGGAGCAACTGCAGAAACATTAGGTGTGGCACCCTGGCAGTGGTGGAGCAGCATAATACACCACAAACATTAAGCCCTCGTTCACACCTGAACGTTTTGTAGCGCGTTCTACGCTCGACGAACCCTCTACAAAACGCTCAAACATCTAAATCCCATTGTATTCAATGGGTCTGGTTCACACCTTGGCGTATTTCAGCCCGTCCCTAACGCGCTACAAAACGGCCCACGCCTGAAAAGGTACATGTACTACTTTTGGCCGTTTTTGTTGCACGTTTCCATTGGGATACAGCCAAGTAGCCCTCAGAAACGTGCATTTGTTGCGCGATGAAACGCGGTAAAAAAACGCGCGACGACCGTGCGACAGACGCGCATATGCAATACGCATAGGTGTGAACCAGGGCTTAGGTACAACGCAGGACTAAGGTCTCGTTCACACCTAGGCGTATTGCATATGTGCGTCTGTCGCGCGTTTTTTTACCGCGATTCACGGTAAAAAAGTCGCGCGACAAACGCGCGTTTCCGAAGGCTACTTGGCTGTATCCCAATGGAAACGTGCAACAAAAACGGCCAAAAGTAGTACATGTACCTTTTCAGGCGTGGGCCGTTTTGTAGCGCGTTAGGGACGGGCGGAAATACGCCAAGGTGGGAACGAGACCATTGAATACAATGGGATTTAGATGTTTGAGCATTTTGTAGAGGGTTCGTCGAGCGTAGAACGCGCTACAAAACGTTCAGGTGTGAATGAGGGCTTACTGTGCAGAAAAAATTGCAAGCAGCTGAGGAGCAATTAGGTATGTGACCCTGAAAGATCCAGAGCAGCATAATACAGCACACATATTGAGGCACAATGCAGGATTGACCAAGCAGAAGCATTTGCAAAAATGTGGCTGAGGAGCAACTGCTGAAATATTAGGCATGGCACCTAGACAGTGCCAAAACATCAGGCTAGAGCTGTAGAGGCAGCATGAAATGGTAATGGTGGCAAGCCAGCAGCAGTGGTAGATTCTGTATGTTAAATAATGTTTTTGAGACAACAGCTGCACAGGGTTGATACACATTGCTGACGCAATGCATCTTTAAACCCCTTTGCGCAAACTCCTGGCAGCCCTTTAAACTTTTCTCTGCCACCGACATAAGGCATACAGCGAAACACAACTGTATACAGCTGGCCAACTTAGTATGCCTAATGTTGCTGGCTTTCACTCTTCAGTTGCCACCCAATTTAAATTTTTTTCTAATGGCACCCCAGTCGCGCTGGGCGGATCGCGCGGTTTCCCGCCGTGATTCCGCCCATGCTTCTGAACACGATCGCAGCTAGAACAGCCGCACGTCATGTAGCGCAGAAAAAGGGTACATGTACCTTTTTTCTGCGATTGCCGCACGGATGTGACCCCATTGAAATCAATTGCGGCCTGCATTGTGCAGGACCGCGCAATCCTGGGACGATCCTGGATCACGTAGGTCTGCACAGGGCCTTAGTCGGAAAAGTGTTTTTTGTGTGCACTGATACTGATTTTAGTGTGCTTTTATCGATTTAATTGTGTATTTGTATTGGTTTAATATTGATTTTATAAACATTTGCACAATTGTCGCAGGACCTACAAAATTAGTAGCATCATTTTTCTGTTTTACGGGTCTTGTGCTTTCAGGAAATGTATGATTTGGGGGGTCTTTTGCAAACTCTAAAAGCAGCAATTGAAAATATAAAAAAGTGAAAAATTTAAAAAATGGTCTGGCTAGCTGAGGTTGAGTGAAACGCAGGGTTTGGCAGTGAAAGGGTTAAGGGGTTCTTAACGTCTGGATTTGGAGATGGAGTTTCTGATCATGTGATCACTGTGATTAACTGTCAAAGTAGTTACATTATTGGGTGCCTGTCCTACCTGTGACAGCTTATACAGTGTGCTGAGAGAGTGCCAGTGAATGCACTATAAGCACAGAACAGCGGAGTCAGCTGATGCATATATGCTGTGGTTCAAATGCGTTATGCTGGCTGGAACATGTTATCAGACCAAGGTCAATGCTGTGGCTCAGGGTTAAGGACCACCAGCTGTGCTGCCACTTATATGCATTATGCTGGTTGGAACAGATTAGCAGACCAATGTGTCCTTCAAAAGTTGCAGTTAGAGGGCTAAGACAAAGCATTCAACACTGACAGTGGTACTTACAATGGACAGCATTTATTTTATGATTTATTTATTTTATGCTTAAAACCTTTGTCCCCCCAAAAAACTGTGGTTGTAACTGCTTAAAAAGTGTTAGCTGGAGTTAGGCTTTCATTTGTTAGTCACTTGTTAGTTTCATTTGTTAGTCATATAAAGTCCATCTAAATCTACTAGTTCATCTAATACTGCCCTACCTTAAACTACAATTAAACCTTTGTTGTTTTTTGCATAAATCTACTGCAAGCAAGCAGTAGATATATGCAAAAACATTAAATAAAATAAAAAAGTTACCAAATAGGTAAAAACTTACCTGTGTCTCCACCGCTCGCTCCAGTCCGAAGATCTGAAGATTCTCAAGCAGACGTTAAGGATCGTGGGGCAGGCGCATGCGCAGTAGAGATCTTCGACTGGGAGAAGAGGTGAGAATCACTGTAAGTTGATGTATACAGCCAGCAGCATGCACGCGAACAGACACCGTGGGACCAGAGGAGTCTGCGCTGGATCAGAGACCGGCACCAGCGCTGGAGTGTCTCCTGACAACTACTGGAAAGAAGAAGATGATTGGATCAAGAGGCGTCATTTAAGGTAAGTCCTTAAAGCAGCATGGGGGGTGACTTTAATGTCACTTTAAAAGAGAACTATGGGGTTAGGGCTTTTCCCCATAGTTCTCCTTAGGGTAACGGGAGGGCACAAACTAGCATCCTCCCGTCACCCTAGGCTCAGTATACGGCGGTATACTGAGATGCTGCAGTATACCTCGAGCTGCTACAATTATGCTGGGATCCGCCCAGCTGCGTGACTGACAGCTGGCTCTGCCTATCTAGAACATAATCAGCGCTATCGGAGCGGGGGGGGGGGAATCCAGCCCCCCCTCTGACATGATCGAGAGGTGAGCGAACGCCGGTATGTGTTCGCTCACCTCCCAATCTACTGAGCCGACCTGTGACAGTCTCATTGTCACAGGTCGGCTAGAACTATGAGGTGAGTGCTTTTCACTCACCTCATAGTTCTAGCCGACCTCTTCCACTCTCCTTTAAGGCTGACAATGCTGCTGTCTAAGAGTGGCTCCATTGCTCCTCCATAGATAAAGTGTAAGAGCCGGCATGCTATGGCCACTTCAAGACAGGACAGGTTACTCACTGCATTGGGTCTGTAAATTATCACAAAAAATCGGTAGGTTATGTTTGGAGGGCTCCTGAAAAGTATAAAAATCTTATATTGCAGCATGCCAGCTCCTACACATGACACTTGCTTCCAGGCAGGTGGGGATACTTGAGCAGTAAAGTTCTCCAGTCACATCCCTGCCCCTCCTTACTATTCCCCAATTACAAAATGCCTTGTATTTTTCTCAAAAAACACAAGGCGTAATTGGAAGAGAAGAGATGATGTCACATTCACATCGCATCCTTTCCTCCTCCAATCACAGAACACCCTGTATTGAGGGGCTGCATCTCTCACTCCAGCGTCCAGAACCCGAGTGTTATGTATAGGAGCTGGCAGGCAACCCAGTGTGGTGTATAAATTAACATTTTTTCCTGCAGTTTGATTTTATTTTAATACATTCACAATATAATTATGTTTCCTTTATTCACATTCAGATTGGAGATAACTTTTACAAACAAAACAAGTTAAGGGTAAAAATTCTAATTTACCAGCAGGGGGCAATGCAGGTAAATTCTTAGATCATCACAGCTTCCATTTTCCTGGACCTCAGGAAGTTGTAAATGGTACAAACTCCTTTGCAGTTACAGTATAAGCAGTGACTAATGACTGGGTGGTGTTTATGTCGTGTTGTTCTGGGAATTTCCTACAACAATTAATTTCTATGTACATTCGTACTAATAAAACTCTAAAACTTACATTCCAGATCCAAAAGGCAATCACGATGGTAGAAATAGAAATAAGAAACGTTAATGAGATCTGTGCAGCAAAAGGATTACAAATGTACATAGAACATCAAAGGAGACTAAAGAAATAGAAAGAACAATAAAACTGCATTTTGTATTATTCTCATGGTTTCCTTTGAAAAGAAATGTAGATGTCAGAATTGTTAACCGTCAACCGAGAGAACAGACTGGTCACTTTCAGCCTCCTAGAAATGTAATATATTCATCCTCCAAGCTGTTCTTTAAGGTAAAGCATAGAGTTATTAAAACTGTAAAGTGACAACAAGCTGTGTTTTTATTGTCCTACATCTCCGTAAAAGCCTTCAAGTGTCACATAAATCAAGACTCACTACATAACAATACTGTTTTCCTGCTAACAGAACTGGCATTTTTTATTTTGTGTCCAGGAGACCTTGCAACGCTTTATATTCAACAATTTGCACATGAAACAATGGTACATTAATGTTCCTCTAACATAACCCTATTATTTTACACAAATCTAATTTTACTCAATATTAATCGACACCATCGGCAATCAAAAATAATAATAAGAGATTTTCTAAAAACTGCCAACTGATGGCACATTTGGGTATATTCCAAGATGACAATTACAATATTCATCGGGCTCAAATTGTGAAAGAGCGTTTCAGGGAGCATGTGACATTTTCACATATGGATTGGCCACCACAGAGTCCAGACCTTAACCCCATTGGGATGTTCTGGAGAAGACTTTATGCAGCGGTCCGATTCTGCCCTCATCATTGCAAATCGTGAAAAACGAATGCAACTCTGGATGTAAATAAATGTTGTGACATTGCATAAGCTTATTGAAACAGTGCCTCGGCGAATGTGTGACATAATCAATGCTAAAGGCAGTCCAATGAAATATTAGAGTGTGTGACATTTTTTCTTTTGACCAGGCAGTGTATTTTATGGATATTTAAGCACTTCCCAGATAGCAAGAAATTGTGCTGCAAGTTTGAAAATGACTTGCTAAACTATTACAGACTTGCCAAGCTTCACAATTTTGTTGCACAATTACAGCAAGTCTGCATTGCAAGTCTCCAGACCAGCGAGCTTGCAGAGCTCTTGCTAAGACCTGCAGGACTCTTGCTGTACACTTGCCAACCAAATTTGCTACAAGTTCAAAAAGGGTCAACTAGAACTTGTGCTGCGAGTGTTCTGCAAGTCTACAACTTGCCAGGAATATGTGCAGCAAGTTAACAAAATTACAATTTCACCCCGCCACAAGTTTGTAGCAAGTTATCCTTGCTATCTGGGTTAAGGATTATATTCAGTATTTTATCATTTATAGGGAATTAGCACTAAACATATTTTGTAGATATTATTTAATTATTTTAAGACAAAATAAAACAATAAATAAATTAGAAATAAATTAACACACACACATAAAGTGTATGTGTGCTACTTACATTGTGGTAATGAACATGATGGGGGGAGGGATTTATCAAAACTGGAGCAGAATCTGGAGCAATTGCACATGGCAACCAATCAGAATCTCTCTTCAGTTTGCTCAGGTAAGATTTGAATATGAGTAAAAGTCACCACCTGGATTTCGGGCAGTTTATGATCTGTGGTTTCTTCAGTTTGTCAGGTCTTTGCTTGGATCAAAGGTCTGGTAAGGGATTTTAGGGGGGACCCCACAAATTTTTTTGTTCTTTTGGCGTTTGTTCACCTAAAATTTCCACCAGACCGAAATGATCTGGTATGAATTGGGGAGGGGACTCCACATTTTTTTTTTCTTTCAGGTTTAACAACATGAATTGATTTCGAATGACATTGTGAAAAAAATTTGGATGCATCCGAAATTTTAATTGGCAAAAATTCGGATACGTTCAGATTAGTTATTTTTTCATCTGCAAATGTCCAAATTAATCCAAATGTCTGAAAATCTGTCCATATTTCAATTCAGAATGAATCACACATGTCTACTCTGCAATGCAATGGACTCAAGACTCTACAACACAATAAACTCAGTACCTGGAAGAAACCCATGCAAGCACAGGGAGAAAATGCAAACTGCATGCAGATAGTGTTCTGGCCAGCTATTGACCAGCTATTGACCCAAGGACCATTAAGTCCCTGTGCTTCCCATTAAACTTAGAGTAGGACCACCATGTTACCAAAAACTAGGTACTAATCCTCATCCATGCGCACTCTTTTGGACACACCCCATGAAAAATGCACGCCACAGCGCTCAGCAGACTCCCAATGATATTCTCTAACAACAATCGTTTGCAGGCTGCCGTCATCAAAAGGCCACTGGGAAGTATTCCTCACAAAACATGCAAAGCAAACAAACAGACAGCGCCTTGTCCTCATGTAATACCATTTATTAATCAGTGAACATACAAGCTGATATAAAATACTACTCGCATTGTAATCACTAAATGAATGGTACAAGGCACAGACCCCACACAAAGCTGCCTTGCTAACTGACAGGTTTTGGGGAATATACCCCCCTTCCTCGGAGCTCTGATTCATTGATTAATAAACTGTATCACACAAGTACAAGGCGCTGTCTGTTTGTTTGTTTGTTTTGCACACCCCATGAACACCAGTGCATCAAGGGAAAGAGTAACACCGTGCTATACTCATAATGACCACCACTACAAAAGTAGTGATAACACTAGGGAGTAGCTGTCATACATACGATGCCCAGTCATACAGCTTTCTTTATAGTGCTTCAACCAGGCCGGGCTCCTTCCTGCACAGTCTCCTCTGGTGGTGGGCCCACACTACACACAGCGAGAGAACAAAGCACAACGGTCAACATGCGGGACACAGTTCCCCTGCCCAGTCGGCCCCTGCCATCAGTGGTGCCACTGCTCTCTTGCCTTCCTGCGGTAAAGACGACCCTGAGTAAGTATAGCAGTGTGCAAAGGGCTATCTCAGACATTTTATTAAGAACCCCTGTTCTAACTCATCCTCACTCTATGCAAACCTAAATAAAACATTTGCACTAGAATTTCACATTAGGGAAAAATCATCACTATCTATCACTTGCGTAGAAGCCTTTTTATTTTCTGATGTTAGCTGTATCACAGAAAAAGAAAAACTCTAACATAAAGTGCTGTAAAAATGTGCAATGTACTGTAAACGTATCATATTTTCTACATTCAATTATGACAAAAATCTACTTAGCTGATCTGAAATCAGAGATAAATTATTGTGTTTATGATAATGTTTAAAAACAAATACTATTAAGATGAATAATATGGCATAAGAATATGTTGTAATTGCATTTGGCATGGTTGGCAAACCATTAAACCATTAAAGTGCTCACATCATGGCTCGGTAACATTGGATGCAAACATATAGCTCACAAGAATAAACATTTAAATTATTACACATGTGGAACTCAAAAAGTGTTCATCTGCAGAATAAAAAGTGATGATGTACTGTATGAGCCAATAGCCAAGATGGGATTCTAAATTCAGAGGGGTCTGCCAAATGCGTAGCCAGTCTCTAATCTCCCGAGTGCTCCGTCTACTAGTGGCTGGAGCAGTATCTTCAGTACTGGGAAACACATAAAGTACCTTGAGCTTTTTTTTTGCATCTGTCAGGAACAGTGACAGCGATAGGATATCTATGGTCAAAAGCTAAAGTGAAATATGTATTTCTATACTCAATCTCTATCCCACTCCTAATTGTACCATATCAATCTTATATCTTATCAATAATCTTATCAATATCAAACTTCAATAGAAGTTTGTAAACGTACTCATTGAAGATGCCCGTAGGATGCACTTCCTAGACACAATTTCACTCAACCATGGGAATATGCACTTCATTGTGTCACCACTAACATAGCCTGCCATCTGAACTACTAGTCTGAGCAATGTAACATTATCTTTGCTTGCTGGAAGCAATGCATGATGGGATATGTAGCATTGGGAAACGGAGATTGTATCACAGCAAGTAGCAGGGTAAGAGGTGCAAAGCACACTGAGGATCCTGGAAGTTGGTAAAAGTGATGGGCAGGCAGAAGGCAGCACTCACTATAGAAAAGGGATTTTTTCAAGTAAGCTTCGATTGTATTATGAAAAACAACCCCAGTATGTATTCCTATTACAATGCTGGTGTTAAACAGGTCTGATTTAGACCACATAACCCTCCCTTCATCTACATAACATGAAGGTAGGGTTCTATAGTTCACAGAAGTGAACTGGGCAGGACTTATAACACATTATTCAGCAGAGGAGGATATGTGATCTTAAACAAGAAGTTTACTGGATTTATGACATGATTACCAGGTTGTTTTCTGTCCTTGCAATGTTTAGATATAACAAACCACTTGTAATGGTGTATCATTACATACCAAAAGGGAGAAAATAATAGAGATTCATTGTTAGGATTTAGATATACTTTAAGTTATGCCAAAATCCTGGCTCAGCAGAACACCATGGGACTCGTTTTGTGCGTTATGCAAAACTGATTTTGCACAAAAGTGTGGCTGCATGACTTATAAAATGAGGTTGGTAGCCTATGATACATGAGTATGAACCATTTTGGAATGAGGAATGGAGAGAGGGAAGAGACATTTATGTTTAAATTAATGGAAAAGTCCACCTTTTGAAAAAAATAAAATAAATGCACACAACTTCATAAACGAATACAAATATGCAAAAAAATGTTTTTTTGGCTTTCTGGCTTTGGAGTCAGAAAACGATTACAATTGCGATCGGTTTATCATGGGTGCAATGCTCTGGCTTTTCTGAGTACTATATTCACATCACTGGCAAGCATCAGGTATACAAATATATCTTATTCCCCCTTTAAAAAAGTTATTTTATTCTGATATGTTTGCAGTTTTCAAAAGAATATTTCCATAAATATAGAGGACACGCAACTGTCTCTGCCTTAGGCTGCAATTACTTCTTCTACTAAGGTAAGATGCCCGACAGTCCTGCTATGCCTCTATTTTTATTGACTCAGAACCAAACATGCAGATAAGGACCTCTAATTTTTCTTAACTACCTCCTTTTCCAGACCAGTACCTCAGAAAATAATAGAGCCAGTAGGTCAGCATAACAGCCAGGCATTTAACATTTTCAGAAGGAGATCAGCAATCGTAGCCACTATATGTCTCTGAAGAAAAGATGTACTTTATTGCTACCAGAATGTGAACAACAGAGTGGGTGTTATTTGAATTCATATATATAACCACATGTCCCTTTTAATGGAGATCCCCCCCATGAGACCAATAATGTAGCTATAGATCTGTATACTAAAATACATATCATTTGTTGTAGATACCGTGTTGTAGATACCCTGGAACTTATCAGTGTCAAAAGTGTAAATTCTGCAGATTTGTTCATGTGAGATCACAAATAATTACCCCTAGGGGTTAGCTAATTTGCAGTAGACATTTTGCAAACTGCGAAACGGAGGGAGTTATATATCTATTATTATGTCATTGCGATATGTTCTATATCGGAAAAACTAAGAGGATGCTAAAAAAGAGGATCTCAGATGACTTGGCTGATATAGAAGCCTGTGATCTGAGATCACCAGCAGCCAGACATATAATTCAGTCTCATGGAAGTAAAATCCGGGGACTCCGCTTCTTTGTCCTTGACCGTGTGCATAGATCAAATGGTGAGGGAGATTGGGATAAACTCTTGTTACAACGAGAATGTAGATGGATACACCTTACCAAATCCCACGAAGAACTAGGCATATATGATACAATTAATTTTAGTTGTTTTTTGTGAGTTGGGTTCCACTCTGACATGTCCATACATCAATATGAGGTCCAGATTGGTGCCATCGGTTTGAGGGGATAACATGTATCATGTAAAATAATGCATTAACTTATATTGATGAGCTTGCATGTCTATATATAACAATGACCCCGTGCGGATTGCTCCAGTGGTCCTTTTGTAAATACTTTGAATCTATTGGTTCATAAAAAATTAACTGTACTGTGAAAGAAAGATACTAACTATTATTGTATAACCTGTGGAACGCAAAATGATTTAATTTGCATTTCCTGAGAATGGAACGCAAATTACCAGTATGATTAATTGGTCCTGTTTTCGATTTAAACCACCTGGTACGAAGCATAAGCAAACTATGCCCCTCTGATGGGAGCAATGCGTAAAGCAGTAGCGTGGTGGTTGCCTTTCTTTACCTCGGCTTATGGACCTCTCTACGTTCGAGTTTGCTACACACTTACAAGTGTTTCAAGTATGATACCATGACTCCTACCATAGATACCTGTTGAAACTCCGATATCCTCCAGATTCATTGAATGACTGTTAGCACTCTCTACACAAGATAAGTATACTATGAGCTGATTTGTACGGCTGTACATCTAGTCTGGAACCCATTTGGAGGTTTCCCTGCTGGGACTCATACCTGTATTGACACGGCTAGTGTCAGGTGATATATTTCCTCCAGGGTTCATCAGCTACTCATTCAATGTTTTACTATTTTTCACACTCGTGGAGATGTGATATGGATTAAATCATGTACTCTGGATGCTTAGGATATCGTGAGTCTCTCATGTTGACAAAATACGGATTTCCTTTGATCGTTACCATACACCTGGAATACTTCTCAAATAGATACAAGGAGTCTGTGGAGAGTGTTTTACATCATATACACCTGCTGTATTGCTTGATTCATAGCGGATTCTGATGCTTTTGAGGTTCATATATTTCAGTGGATTCATCCCTTTTTATGGATAGCCGACTGTAATAACTTTTTGTCATATGCTGTTTTAAAATGCTTTTTGCATATGTTTAATAAACTATATACAGATCTATAGCTGCATTATTGGTATCATGGTGGGATCTCCCTTAAAGGGGACATGTGGTTATATATTTGAACTAGTTTAGAAGACCCACCATTTGTTTATATATCATAGAATTATTGTGATTGAATCTCTCCTTCCCTGTATGTTTATGCGTTATTTGAATTCCCTATTGCTTGAAGCAGAAAAGTCAGACAGAAGAGAAACAAAAAATACTTCCTCCTAATATGTATAGAAATGCACTGAAAATAACAGCATCTTATTTTACAAGCTCAGTTTATAAGTAAAATACGTAACCCAGATATGGGATGCTCTACTTGTGGCGCTGTTATCTAACCATGTACCATTTTTAAAGATTATTTACAATTTTCCTCAATGGTCTCAATTTCAGAACTGCTGTAATTTCATACTCCTTGTGTGCATCCTGCCATGAGATAACTGGATGAATTTCCTCTATCGGTGTGTGACAAGAAATCGAAAAGAGCGGTCTGGGGAATCCACAATGATATGATACAAGAGTAAAGTCATCTCTTTGTACTTTGTAATTTTATAACTAAAAGTATTATTTAGTTAGTACCAGAAATCATGTTTCAACCAACACTTTGGGTAAAGAAATGTCAGTTTACTTGGTGGAAACTATGAGGGTTATTCACAAAGCTAGCCGAAGGATCAGCTGTAGCTCCGGCTGATCTTTCGGCTAGCTACAGCCGCCGGATCCCTTCGGTTCAGTCGAACCAAAGGGCTGCTGTACGGGCTATTCTATATAGCCCGTACAGCTCCCAAAGCTGGCCTAGCGGCTCAGCCAAGCCAAAGGCATATGCTTCAGCTCGACTGAGCCGAGGTGAAACCCGAAGCGGGCTAAGTTGCAATGACAGATCAGCGTTCCCAGGGTGCCTGGGGACGCTGAACTGTCCTTACAGAATGACAACTTGGCGGAGCTGGCTGTGATCTCACGGCTGGCTCCGCGCAGTTGCAATGACAGATCCCCGCCAAGTGGCTATTCATTGGCCGGGACCGGCTAGAAGAGCCTTCTAGCCGGTCCCGGCCAACAGGAAATAGTTGGGCGGAGTTAGATGTCACTGCTATCTCCGCCCAAATGTTTCTTTCTTTTTTTAAATTATTTTGTTGCTTTTTTAAATGATCTTTATTTTTATTTTTTCAATGATCTTCATTTTGTTACTTTTTTAAAATCTTTATTTTTGTCTTTTTTGGGGGGGAAATCTTTATTTATTTTTTTATGATTCATCATTTATTTACCTTTTTAAACATTTTTTTTCTTTTCTTTTCTTTCTTTTTTTCTACTTTTTGCACTGATTTGCTATTTTGCTCGGTACTACAGAGGTACCGAGCAGGATAGCCGAGCCGAATGCCACTATTAACTCACAATCGTTCGGCCCTATGAGAATAGGCCGAACGGCAGCGAGTAGCCTGCCGGAGGTTCGGCTCAGCCCATCCAGATTTTGGATCGGCTGATCCAAACTCTTTCTGCACTTCGAACCGAATCCAGCAGAAGCAAGCCGATGTACGGCTGATTTCAGCCGTTTTAACGCTGAAATCAGCCCTACAAGCCTGAAGTGAATAGTCGAACAGCGTTCGGCTCACTTCACTTTGGGCCGGGTGTTCACTCGGCTGCCTAGGGCAGCTTTGTGAAAAACCCTCTAATTGTAGGATAAAATGGATTTTCTGTTTTAACATTCTGGTGCTTAGTTTGCTTTTTCCATTAAAACTCATGAATATTTGGGATTTACTAGTGTAAACTTGAGTGATTGACATTGGGGCCAAGGTTATTTGTGGGCTAAAGGGTTGAAAAATACTGCCCTAACCCATTTTTGCCCCTTCTTCCCTTTCCCACCTATTCAGACAACAGTACATCTCTGCAAGTACTGATGACGTTCAAAAAATAGTCTCTCAACTCGATTTTTTGCTACTGCCATTATTATATCTATATCATTTGCTTTGGTAACCCTAGATTGCACAATGTTTAACTGGTCTCCATATCTTGCTATAGGTTATCTTAAATTCAATAAGAATTTTTCTTAAATTAATTTACACTTGAAATCTAGACTGGCAGGGTGCAGGGTGCGGTTTAACAGGTGCTGCCAGCCAAACCCATATAACCAGTTCTCTAACAGGTGATTAATAGTAAACACGAGGCAGATGTCTTACAGACTCTATGTGTTGCTTCTTTAGGCCTATTAATAGGTTTAGACATCTGATGTACCTCCAATACTGTGTGTCACCAGGAGTCATGATCTTCTGCCAGTACCATACGTGTATAAATCCATGGTGGGCAGGCACGTTCATTTCCCATACATCTCTAAAGTCCCAATGAACATATAAGCAAAAGCTTTACCACTCTAAACAGTCTTGCAGCTCACTCACTGCCTAAATGACTAAAATAAGAGCATTCTGGCTTTGTAAGTTTGCTGAAACCACAATGTAGCTCTTTGGATTCAAAGAAAAAGTGGATGTGAATTTTTTACTGTTTTTAGTCTAAAGTCCCAACTGGTATTTGCCTAAAGACAGACAGAGTGGGAGATAGATGGACAGGTTGGGGTAAAAAGTTCCAAAGGTTGGGATAGACTCTAGCAAAGTCCTGGAGGCGAGCAAGGGAGCAGATGAAGAAGCAGCTAGAGAGCAGAAGGTCTTGGCAGGAGCGGAGGGACAGTTAGAGTCATACTTTGAGAGGAGGTTGGAGATATAGCCGGGGGCAGAGTTGTGGATGGCTTTGTAAGTCATTGCTAATATTTTAAATTTTATCTTTTGGGCGATTGGAAGCCAGTGGAGGGATTGGCAAAGGGGGGGCTGCAGACTTCAGGTTATGCAGGCTTATATCTAGAATAAGGCCACACAGGCTTGCACTCAGAGCTGAGTGTTTCATATGTGTTGTTCCATAATTGATGGGTAGCCTTACGCAGATGTTCTGGTAATGGAACTCCTATTTGCTATATCTAAGAGGCATCATGTAATTTCACCTTACTCTAATTATTAAGAGTTCCATCACTGAAGCATAAGAAGAAAGAATGCATAAGAATGTCCAAAGCAGATAATTTAAATTATAAATGTTTGCACCTGGTGCTTATGTGTACTATGTACCCTGGAAATGGCCTATAGGGGTTGGCCAGAGTGCTTTGTTA
Organism: Nanorana parkeri; assembly: GCF_000935625.1. NCBI lineage: Eukaryota > Metazoa > Chordata > Amphibia > Anura > Dicroglossidae > Nanorana > Nanorana parkeri. The sequence continues at coordinate 796,841 of NW_017306875.1, read as the reverse complement.
AAAGGTAGTGCAGATAATTTATGTAATGTCCATATATTGTATGTGCTAGATCACCAGTTTATCAAGTCGAAGATTGGAACTCACCATCAGCTATATCTATGGCTTATGAATTACTAATTTTATTGACAATGCATTGTATTTCCCAGAATTATTTACATTGCCTCCTAAAACTCCCACTTGATTTGTCATAATTAATCGTTAGATAAATTTGTAACCACATCAAACATAATGACTGATTTCAAGCCTAAACTAAATTCTCTGTATTTCCACAGCAAAACTCATATGTAGAAAACAAGATGTTTGAACACATCTTATACTCTTTCCAGAACACTACGCCACAAAACAACGAAGCAATTAAAAGGGCTGGGCAATAATTACTGCTGTTGAATAATCTCACTTGGCCTGGTTTGTGATCAGGGAGGTAAAAATAACATGGAGCCTTGCATTAATTTCCCTGTTATTCTTTATTACGTATGAGACATACCTGGAAAATCTACTGTATGTGCATGACTGTGTAAAATATTATACTGTACATTTAGCTGAGTAAAAAGTCATAGTGATGCTCAGATAAACATAATGCCATGTTTTGGACATAAGGCATACTTTATTTAATAGTATATTTGTTTATAGTAAACAGTACCAGTCTGTGATTAAACTCAGCCCTGGCATAAAGCTTAACCCTGCCCACATTTGTGTACGTGACAAATGTTTGCGTAATAAGGGAAAGGTTTTTTTTATTAAATTCATATTAAAAAAATACATTTATTGCCCAATAAAACAATAACACGGTACAAGTCCTATACATCAGATGACTGTAAAAGGACAGTGTTTGGTCAAATGTTTACAAAAATTAACTACTATATATTGTGCATGAATAGAATTTATCTATGTTTTTTTTTGTTTCACAGAAGAGACAAGAAGTTAAAACCAAATGCAACTAAAGTTGCCACCTTATTTATTTATAAATAGCATTTATATGCCACCATGTCATGCTAAGAATGCATTGTAAAAATAATCAGCATCCACAGACATGATAATATGATATAGCATATAGTATTTCTAGTCAAACTGGCAATTGGAATCCCCTGAACACATCCCAAATCTTCTCATATTTGTGATGCTTCCTCTACTTATAGACTGAAAATGTTATTTAAATTGAAGAATTTGCCCCTATAGAAGTTTATGGGGCCAACTACCTCAGTTCTAATAATGTGGAACAGAGCTCCAGAATACACAGAGTTCTGGCAGTTACTGTACTATGGGGAGAGGGAAAACTTGGCAGAACAGAGCTGGGTATAACGTAGGGCCAGTTCGCACCCTGAACATGCGCCATTGTGAACCGGCCCTTAAGGTTGCACTTTGGCAAGCATATAAATATGCTTATATAAAATGTAAAGTAACATTTACAAAATTACCACCATCATACACAAACATTCACAAAACATACAGCAGCAATGTCATCACAGACTTCTTTTGTGGATATACAAAATGAATACATAACACAAACCCTGGGAGTAAGTAACATAGGAGTAAGGAGTAATCAGGAGTAAATAATGCAGAGTGTAGAGGTCAAAAGTAAATAACAGAAAATATAAGACTCGGGAGTAAGTAGCGCAGATTGCAGGCATCAGTAGTTTGTACCGGACCAGAGTAAAGTAATGCAAAGTGCAGGGGCCCATAGTATACTATTGAGCAACCTTGTATGATTGTATTTTCTAGTTAAGAACATAACTATTTTTTTTTTATTATTTGCAGTGAGAATGTCTCACCCACAGAGAGGAGTCTAAGCAAAGGACAATTTTCACCAGAGCTCCTAATGGTGAAGATGGGTTTCGCAGCTTGCTGGTACCAGGTGACGGTCCTCAGGATCGTCCAACCAAGAGATGGACAAGGATAAGGGGGCTACAATGTGGAGACAGTAGACTAGAGTACCATAACACCAAATCCCACTTTATTGCAGGCAGACTAGCACATAATGAACTCTGATGGCTTGCTCTGGGTTGTTCCCCTGGATTCTGTTATTGCTTCTCAATGCTGTTTACAAAATAAGATTTAATTTGATTACAATAGCTTCCTAGTTGTATCCACAGCACTGGCGATTAACCATTTTCTGCTCTCATACAGCCGCCACTATAATGCAAAATAAATGCTGATGATGCTGGCAGGTACAAACACACATCTGATTGTATGTAGAAGAAAACTACGGATTCCTACCTTAAACCTGGCAACCCAACACAGAGAACCTGTCATTACAGTCAAAACCCTTTTACAGCTTGCTGCGCCCCTGGCATCAACCCCCTGCTGCCCCTCTGCAGCACATTTCAACCTCACATTTTCCAGGCCCACCAGACCTTCCTACCGCAACTTTAACACAGCCTTGTCCTATGGTTTAGCACCACTTAGTGGACAGAGCCTCCCCGTGCATTGCTTGCTAATTGACACCAGCTCCCACATTCCAGAGGTCTGACCCCTTCCCTGACCTAGGACAATAAGAATGTGAGAATCCTGGGTTAAAGTTGTGTAAATCTTTTGTAAAGACATTTATAAATAGACCCCGAATTGTGTTTTGATTTTTTGAATCAATATTTTGTCTTTGGCTTGTGATGTATTTAACTACATTAGTTACCGATCATCAAGTCTGGATTTCCCTTACTGGAGCCTGTAGGCCCACAATTTGTGGTTTCCGCTATTAACAACCCGCTGCTAGGATCATCTCTTGTTTTACAAAACATTAACAGGTCTATTCACAAAAGGGTGAAGAGTTTGGAGAAGGCAGGAGAAGTGAACAATCTAGGACAACATAGCTGAACTGGAAAGTGAGCTGAATTGGAGATTTTTTTTCCAAATCAGCTATTTTGGCCTTGATTGTTCACTTCTCCTGACTTCTCCAAACTCTTCATCCTTTTGTGAATAGACCCCTTAACATTTTTCTGATCCTAACCTGGCTCAGAATATTGGGATACTGTAAAAATATTCCTATATGAGAAAACTCTTTGTACTGATAATGGAAAAACATGTGTAACCAAGAACTATACAGAAAAGAGCCCCATCTTTGACTCTGCCACCTACTTTGCCTACCGTGTCAATAGTAAATCTGGCACCATTAGCTTTTATAATACTTTTTTATGCATTCAGTCCTTACAGATCCATAATCTTGATTTTACATAATTTAGCCATGTTGCAGCAGCAAAAAGTGTGGGTATTTAAAAAGAACCTACCATGATAGCACCATGGGGGCTGCCATTGCTAATTTGTTTTTAAATTACTATTTTCTTAGCAGTCATCATGGTCCTCTTGTGGCTTCTCTATTTGGTAAGTCATTGGGGTTGATTTACTGAAAGCAAATAGACTCTTCACTTTGGAAGGAACTTTCCCTAATCTTGAATGAGGTGAACCACTGACATCCAATTATGTGAAAACAAAAAATAAAAACAGTTTTCTTAACTGTCCTTGCACATGATTGGGTATTCTTTACAATTTGAATTTTCATCTTATTCACTAAGATCTGTGAAAACTCCCTCGCAATGTGAGCAGCCTTTGCCTTTTGTAAATCAACCCCATTGACTCAAAAGATAGAACAAATGTTGGGACCTCTGATATCTGTTTGCCTGTTTGTTTCAGGTCAGTGACTCAAGCAGAGAAGCCATAGGAAAAGCAAAATAACACAAAACAAGCAATATATTTTAAAAGGTTAGCAATGGCACGTGAATAATTTACCATCAAGATAGGTCCACTTTAGATGACATTGGCATGATTTTTGTTTTACTGTGCCATCATGTTTCAGTAAAGAATATATAGTTGTATAATATATAATTATTAAGTATTAAGAATGATTGTGTGATACAGTAAACACTTTGACAAACATAGCAAGGAGATACTGACTAATAGGAATAATGCATGGCAATTAAAGGATTTCATATATAATAGTCGACTATTCTTTTGTGGATTAAACTAGCTTTCTCTAACTATCTCCCAGGATATATGGAGGAGCATTGGATGATTCAAATATATTTTGCATGCATAATTACTCACGATATGATAACGACTCATCAAAAACTATTTGCCTTAAAAATAATTAAACATGTTTGAATTATCCCTTAACCTAATGTAGTAACTCATGCCAATAATATTCCATTGTACTAATTTCCTATACAGTATATAAAAAATAAGACAGGTTTGTGCTAGTTTAATTTGCTAGTAAACTGTTGTATTTAGTCATTGCATCAGGTTTCATGTACATTGATTTTATCACAATTACACATGCAAAAGTGTGTATTTCAATGGGGATGATTTCCTTCTGTCAGTGGTGTATTGTACCATTGAAGGAAAGGATGAGCAAGGATGAGCAGGGAAGTGGCAAAAATTGATTGAACAATTGTTAACTTTATATCTTACCAGTATTGCTGCCATATAGATTTATTTATCTAAACTATTGTTTGTAGGTTACTGTGATCTGATTATTTTTGCAATTAAAAGTTGTCTGGAAGTAATTTAAATTTCTAGAATATTGTTTTTTGTATATACACACTTTTTCAGACCAAACATTTGGCAATTTGTTAGGCAGTTTCAACCACTTTTAACCAACTTTCAATTGCAAAAATGCCAAAAGATCCACCAATAGATCCTCTCAAAATAGTTTTAATGGGCTCTGTAATGTATTTTCCTATGATTTAAAGATATTGGAAGGCAATCAAACCAGTTTATCTGTTTTATATGCTCTAGATATGTCGCAGGGGTCCACTTTTTCTCAGTGTTTATAGCTGTAGGTTTCTTTTCATTTGACAGATTATGTAATGGAGAAAATACTTAGAATTAATTGCTTATATTTCTATATTTCCAGTTTTTGTTTAAAACAAGGCTAAGATGAGTTGGACACGTAGCCATGAACTTATCAAGAAAAGTAACATAGTTGCGCATAGTATGTCAGTGTTCAAATTGAAAGAGGAATGTAGTGAATCCATTTACTATATAATTTCATATATTGATAACTATTGCAGTGTTTGCCTTAGAGGACAGTTTGAAATTCTTTCCAGCCACTTATGCCGGATATGCCTCTGCCAGTCTGCACAGCCAAGAGGAACCACTTTTAAGAAGTTAAGGAATACAGTGGTGTCACCTCCCACCCACAGCCTGCTGTACAATGAAAGAGCAGAAACACACTAATAAGTTATTAGCTCTTGTCACTTTGCTCTCTCCATCTGTGGGCATATTCCTTGTAGTGCATGTGTATACAAAAGAAACTAATTGGATTCTAATGGGTGCAATACTCACCTTTAATCTGGAACTGGCTTCCTTTGCCAAAACCCAGCCTCACTCAACCTGGAAGACTCATGAAAGACTAGGAGTACAGGGCATCATGGTCCTACCTCCTCAGCTTGGTGCCCTGATCTCACAGTGTAAAGAAAGAGAGAGGTACTAATATCATCATATCAGAGTTGCTCTTTGCATCATCAAGGAGTGACAGTGCTAGAAGAAAAATTAAGAAGAGGACCTAGTAAGTCACATGATCAGCCAGAAGACTTCAGAAAAAAGTAGTATCAGCCAGAAGACTTCAGAAAAAAAAGGATTACAGCCTACATCAAGATGGGTTTATAAAAAATGTTTTATATCTGCTTAAAATTCCGCTTAAAGGTATTTTCAGGTAAGGTGCTGTAAATTCTAGTCACTGTTTCAGTCGGTTAGATGGGTTACTCCAGAGCATTCACTTGGTGTAAGCTAAATATACAGGTGAAACTCGAAAAATTAGAATATCGTGCAAAAGTTCATTTATTTCACTAATGCAACTTAAAAGGTGAAACTAATATATGAGAGAGACTCATTACATGCAAAGCAAGATAGTTCAAGCCGTGATTTGTCATAATTGTGATGATTATGGCTTACAGCTCATGAAAACCCAAATCCACAATCTCAGAAAGTTTTTGGCAGTGTGGGCAGGTGCCAAGTCCTGCTGGAAAATGAAGTCAGCATCCCCATAGAGCTCATCTGGGGAAGAAAGCATGAAGTGCTCCAAAATCTCCTGGTAGACGGCTAAGTTGCATTAGTGAAATAAATGAACTTTTGCACGATATTCTAATTTTTCGAGTTTCACCTGTATGGTATATATATATAATACCATATATGGTAAATATATGGTATTATATGTTTATATATAAAATATACCCATATGCTGTATGTATGTAGACAGATTCAAACAAATGACTACTTAGAGTGATATGTTAAATCAAAACTATGTGTTCACATGTATTTTATCTTTTTTGTGTGTCGGAAATCTGCAATGTGACTCATCACACAAAAATGCTGGACATCCTTGATTTAAACCATGATTCAGCTTTTCTGCAACTAGCTTAAGCCATCCATCAAAAACAGATCCATGTGTTTCATAAAAGTATCCCATATTGCAATGTTTATAAGTTTCACATTTTTACTGTGTTTAAAGTTTTAGACAAATCATGTGCACTTTGAAAACAGTATACTCCAAGTGAACAGCTCAGGAACATACTGCATTGCTACTCCTACTTTGCCTCCTTAGAAGTAGACATGTTGTCATTGGTATAAAAACTTTAGGATTACGTCGGTGGATCCATTTTGTAGTATATTTTTTTACAGTAAAGGACTTGTCAAAATCCTTTGTTGCGTTTTTTTTTTCAATTACAGGATTTTTTCAAAAGTCTGGTCTCTTTATTTATTTTTTATTTAACCCTTTAGTAAATGGGTAGGGGGACAAGTACCCCTTACTCATTTACAACAGGGGCGCATCTGGGTACCCTAATGTGAATAAGCCCCCTTGCCTGCATCCCCAAAACCAACACCCCAAAGCTTGTGGGGAAGAGGCCCTAGTCCCCATGGCACAGGGACATGGTGCTTTTCCAGGGGGGACCCTGGAAAAGCACCCTCCCCATGCCAATGTGATTGTCACCTGGTCTGGCAGGGAGGGGGGGTGCTCGCTCGCCCCCCCCCCCCTTTCCTGACCTGCCAGACCTGTGCTCAGATCAAAGGTCTGGTGGGGAATTTTAGGAGGACCCCACACTTTTTTCCCCTATTTTTCGGGGGTGGGGTTCCTCCTTAAAATTCCTACCAGTCCTTAAGGGCCTGGTATGACTTTGGGGGGGAACCCCACACACTTTGTTTTATTTTTAACTTGAGGTCCCTCCTTAAATTCCTACCAGACCTAAAAGGCCTGGTATGACTTTTGGGGGGAACGCCATGCATTTTTTTTCTTTATTTTTTTTAATAGGGGTCCCTCCAACATTCCTACCAGACCCAAAGGGTCTGGTATTGTTTGAGAGAGGGGCCCCACATTGTTTTTGTTTAGTTTTTTTCTTTTCTTTAAATTCTTATTTTCCTAACTTTTTTAATGTTTCTTTTTTTTTACAATCTAAAACATTTTTAAACATTTTTTTTTCATTTGTTTAATTTTTTTCTCTTCTGTTCGCTACATCCAAGGCGGCATTCAGCTATTCACTCACTGCCATTGGGCCACTATGAGAATGAACTGCTGGAGCTTCGGCTCAGCCGATCCAGATGTTGGATCGGCGGAGTCAAACGGCTTCTGCACTGTTCGGCTGACCGAAGGCGATGTATGGCTGATTTTAGCCGACGTACGGCTGAAATCAGCCGAACTGAGCTGAATTGAATAGTTGAACGACGTTCGGCTCAATTCACTTCGGCTCGATTATTCACTCAGTTTTGTGAATAACCCCCTAATTTTTCTAAACTGGTCAGTTTTGACTTATGTTCATCTCCTTTTGTAGGCCTGCATATATACAGTAGGTATAGCGTGAAGGAGGGTTAGAATCTCTATCTGTTTTTTACTGCTTTCTGAGACTACTGGTGAGTTTGGAAGAGAAGGGAATCTCCCCATTGGGGACATGAATAGAGTAGCTCTCACAACCACTTCTGGGCTCTCAAGTGAAAGTGTAATATTGATAAAGAAGTCCCACACAACAATTGCAACCCGCTCGTCAAAATCTTTCAGTCAACCTACTCACTGAATAGGCTTAGACCAAAACAAAAGTAGGTCTAACTGTGATTTGTGGGATAGCATTGGTGGGATAGCATTCCAAAATCGCATGGTAAAATCAAACAAAGTTTTGAACTACATTCATTAGGTTTTTGGTGGCATTATCGAATGTTCTGCCGATATTTTTTGAATGAAAGTTTGTTTGTAAATCTACCAGTTCATAACCAGCTTAAGGGTTGGGAAACATTAAGGCCAACCCCCCCCCCCCCCTTAAGAATACTTGTGCCCAGACTATGGAAACGCCACTGCCCCAATTTTACTACAACTACAAGCAGCATGATTGCTCACTAAAGTATGACATGTGCATGCACCACAGGAAATCTCCAAAAGACCTCTATGAATATATATCACTGTAACTTCTATTCACAAGAAGTACGATAGGTTATAAAATTGTGCAGTCAGCATGCAGGTGCACTGTGGTAACCTCCACACAGCATAGATAATGTTGTTTTTTTTCACTTTTAGTCATTTTTTTTTACAATTACTGTTAGTGGTATCAGCACACACTTCATGCAGTTTTGTTCCTGTGCGTGACATAGGGGTTGGCAAAAGGAACCACAAAGCCCAGTGGGGGACTCCCCAATACACTTGTAAGTGTCAGATAGAGGCAGCATCTAGAGCTCTTCAATAGAGTGACATTTTTTACACCCCGCTGGCTGAATAGATAAGTATCTTCTCCACCTCATGACAAATGTGCTTTAAAATGTAACACTAAACTCAGGAGTTAAATCATGAAAATTAATTCAAGTACCTTAACTATCAACAGAAATGTAGCTTATTTGTGTAACACTTGGCTGTATTTCCTCAAATCATCTGTAAATTGGTGCTGACACTGTCCTTCCTTGTGGAGGGTGGCTACTTTTGTTCCCCATGGTCCCTGTGTGTGTTGTAAAGTAGCCGCCCACAAATTAACTTCTGTGATGGACCACAATCTCACATTTAGTTTACTAATTTGTATTGAGATTGTAGTCCAACATGGGAGCGGTGGCTACTTTACAGGGACCCTCCAGATGGAAGGGCAGTGTCATCATAATTTTAGAGATGATTTGAGGATCTGCAGCTGAATGATAAACAAATGAGTTACATTTTTGTTATCAGTTAAAGTATTTGAATACATTATTAAGATTTAGCTCCCGAGTTCATTGTCACTTTAATGCCCTCGAACACACTTTAATGTGCATTACTGTGCAATATTTAATTGAATGGAAACACATATGTGTATAAATTCATAGGTGTCAGTCTAATAGGCAACCTCTGAGGAAGTATGCCCATGGCCACCAATGTAAGGGGCATTTCCTATAAAGGTGGTCAGTGAAAAAATGCTGAGAGGCTGCTAAAAATAGCACTGGTGGTTGATGGGAACAAAGGCATGAGGTTAGTGAAGAAAATGCTATATCCTGCTCTTTCAAATATATCAGGGTTCTTTAGTTTGAGATGTACTATAACCTAACCTAAAATTACACTTTGATTTCTCTGCAGAAAAGCACAGCACTGCAATTCTGCTGGTCTATTTGTCCCAGCAAGGAGTTAATCTTTTAGGGAATTGGGAAACTGCTACATAGCACAATTATACCATGCAGTGTTAACAGAGCTAATAGTGAGTTTCACAACTATTCCATTCACATCTTCTGCTTTGAAATTGCTTCCATTAATCTAAAGGTCCAATAGTGAGAGACTTTAGCTGATGGTTTTCTTCTATGATCACTCCAACCTTATGGAATTTCTATATTCTTTGGCATGTAACACATTAATTGGGCATGACGGTAGTGAATTTGATTGTTTGTTGCAAACATCCTTTATTCCCAATACTATCAGCAAAGTAAGATAGAAATAGGAAGGCTTAATAGGCATCAGTTATGTGGAAATTATTGTATTTGCTTTAATTAAGCAAATAACTGTAGCCTCTGATAGCTCTATGGTTACCTTCTAGCCCCAGGGCAGACCCTGTATGAGCTTTGAGGGTCAGTGCTCTGCCTCAAGCAGGAAAAACAATTAGGCCTACCTACCCGCAGTATAAAATTCAGCCACTGCATTAGGTAAAAATGTATTTTTATAGCAGATTTGGACTGTTTTACTTTAATAAAAGCTTGCATCATTCCTCAGTCTGAAGGGAGGAAACAGGTGCATTCTGGGAGTTCAGACTTCCTTTTAGAGACTAACGAAGAGGAAGCTATCACCACCCGCATCACATGTTCATGGAGGAAGGAATCCTATATCCTTTTTAGGCAGCATTGCTGTTTCACCCACCCTGTTTTGATAATAAAGCATTGATATCTTTTATCAGCATCTGCATGACCAGCTATACACAGGCCACAGGGCAACATGTAGCAGGGACTGAACAGTCAGAGAATGACTGTGTTCCTCAGAGGTTTCTACAAAAGGGAGTTTTGGCTTCATGACAGGTTCCCTTTATGGTGCTAACTATACCCAGGGATGAACTAATACAATTTTAATGAATGCTGACCCTAAAACTGTTTGGGGTGAGTTGCTCACGACCTTCCTCTACTCCTAACGCCTTTGATATTTGTGAGATAAAAGGTAGACCATGACTATGTCAAAACAGTCAAAACAGCCACTGAAATGGGAAAAAAAAATCCACCCACTATCATACCCATTGCACTGCTCTCCTGCACATACTACCCAGTATCATTCCCACGACACTCCTCTTCCCCACCTTTTTCATTTGTGGAGACTGGTGATCCAGCAATGTAGTCTGTGCCCAAAACCAACTGGTGACACCTTCATGATGTGCTGTCTTCTGGAGCCTGTGTGAGCCCTGCCACTGGACAGTCAAAAGGAAATATCCATGTCCCTCAGGCAGGGACATGGACCCAGGAGAAGAATCCTACCACTATGATATAGGAAAAGGAAAAGTATTTGATAGGTCACATGGCTGCATATTTAGATAAGTACAAGGGGCTGCATTCCTGGAGAGAAGCATAAAATTATATACATACATGTCATTGCAGTAAAAGTGAATGCTGTGCCACAATATCCATTTGCAGGCCCAAAACAGTAATATCTTCGCAAGGCCATACACATTTCAGGTTAAAGCCAGGACATGCCAGAACTTCAGCTTGTAAGACACCCTGACCAGTGGATCATTATCGATGTGTACAGTTGCTTAATCTGTTCACATAAATATAAGAACATCCCAAAGTTGACATATCAGGCACACATGACTGCAGAATTAATCCATTCATTATGAGGACAGACAATGCATATAGACAAGGTAAATAATGGTTTGTTATAGAGGTGTGCATGTCAGCTTGACCTTTTTATGCTTTAAATGCAATGTGGGATTTGTCTGTCTGTATTGGGGTGCTAGGTCCCCACTGTTGAATTTGGGACATGGATAACAACCACCTGTCTGAATACATAATGTGGATCCTGCTGATCTTGGAATCTATAAGTATATCTAATAGTAGAAGTAGATAATTCCTGCTAATTACCGTAAGTGGGGTTGATTTACTAACAGCGACTGATTGCGCAAAGTTCAGTGAGCTTAGGAAATAAGGTAAAGTTGCACTTACTATAAATACTCGAACATGTGCAAGGGAAATAAAAAAAGGTAAAGCACAGTATATTGCAGTATAAGCACAAATACTAACTATAGTCTAAATATTTGATCAAATGACTACTGCGAACAGTACAGTGTACTTCTACCTACATAAAACATATATCTAGAGGTAAACTGTAAATTAGACTTTGCAATATTTACCTAGGGTACATGAGGTCACGGATTATGTTCTTTATCACAAGCCTAGAGGAGTTCTGTGCTATAGAAACAGATGTGTGGATTAACAAATGTGATATTTAAATGAATGCAACATTAACTTCCGTATCTGGTGAGAATGCTATATATATATATATACTGTAAATACTGAATGAGTATATACTTGTCAGAATGTTTCTTATAATGTGTGCAGGAACTGGAAAACTCGTGTCATCAGAACAAACTGTGTTCATTTTTCCCTTCTAGTTAGAAAAAAATATATAAACATACATGATGACTGGGACATTGTCACCACAGGCCAAAACACTCTTCTTCTCCTCCGTCCAAAACACAGGAATTTATGTGGGAAAAAGGCCCAGTGTTTACCAAACCTGTCCGCAGGTATCATATACAGGGAGTGCCAGTGTCCCAAAAAGTGGAACGCTGCCTAACTCTCATTTTTATCGTCTAAAGACTAAAGAATATCTGCTAAAGGTAAAAAGAATATATATATATATATATATATATATACACACACATATATATAGATATATATATATATATACACAGGTCTTGCTGTGCAGGTAAGTCAAAGCATCAGCGTTCCTCCTCACAGCTGCTGCTGAGTCAGTGACAGCCAACAGCAGTGGAGGAGGAGGCGGGCTTGACAATGGAAGAGGAGGCAGGGCCTGGTGACAGAAGAGGAGGTGGGGCCTGGTGACAGAAGAGGTGGGGCCTGGTGACGGAGGAGGCGGGCCTGCCAGTGACTGTGGAGGAGGAGGAGGCAGACAACGGATCGGGGCTGACAGGTAAGAGCCCACCTCAGACCCTGCAGAGCCCACCATAGAGAGTCTACAGTGGGCTCTGCAGGGTCACTCTCAGGTGGGCTGTTTGGGAAACCAGGTGGACTCTGCAAGGGCATAACTAGAAATCACAGGGCCCCATACTAAATTTTGCTATGGGGCTCTGTGATTTCTAGTTATGCCCCTGATTTTATTGTCACTATTTTGAAGGAGATCAGTCCTTCTGTCTTAATAAAGATGGACTGAGCTCCATCGAAACGTCGACAATAGCTGATAATTTGACTTATTTCTGCTGCAGGACCTGTGTGTGCCTCTATACCTACTTTGGATTTGTATGGATATTTTTGTGGACTTTATCTCTCAAACAGATTGCGGGGGCTGGAGTGAGAAAGAGAGAGAGAGGGGAAGAGAGCGAGAGAGAGAGAGAGAACATACAGAAAGATATAAACATAAAGAAAGCACACTAATTATTTTTCCTGTGATTGAGTGAAGACAGAACCTGTAAATGTTCATTAAAGGTGGCCATATACAAAGTAAATTTTTGTTTGAAAATAGATATTTTCAGAATGCTTGTTTGATTTTCTAATAGTTAATGAAGTCAAATCAACAATCATTTTTGACCATAGAGTAAAAAAAAATGAAGGAGCAGGATTTCCTTGTGTTTCTGTAAAGAAACCCACATTCACTGTTTTAGAAATTCTATTCATTACAAAATCAAATGTTAAAATCAAATGGAATTTCAGAAGACATTCTACAAGTCTGTGATGGCATTATTGAGTGTTTGGCCAACAGCAGAAGGGCAAATTATCACATAGTTTGTAGAACTATTTGTAGTATTAGTATTGTCATATATCATTCAAGTCCATTCAAGTCTATAATCAGTGGCAGGATCCAGTGAACCCTGTCCACTTCATTCTTACTTGAATGATTGCATGCCCTGTCTTCAGCCAGCGTGGGTTGGCCTTCTTGTCCCCTTGCTGGGTATAAATACAGGGCATAGTGCTGCTAGAGGGAAAGACAAGAAGAGCAGAGCCATGGAGTGTTAGAACACGTAGCGTTAAGAAAACCATGTGTCTTTCCTTCAGGTCCTATTTCATATCATGGACAAGATGATCATATGAAGAACAGCTTATGACTAAGGACTCAGACCTAGATCACTGGTGGCCTTTACCCCCTAAAAGGATACAATTGCACAAGTTAAAATTACTTGAAATCTGTAAAGCATTTTAACATTCAGTAAAGAAAAGAAGAAAAGCGAGTTCCTGACTGTTACTGGCTGATACGAGTAGGTACGAGTTGGGATGAGTGTGACACTGTGAATGGCATGGAGCATTTACGTGCCGGATTTAGCCTCTCTGCTGCCCCAGGACCAGGTGTCTCAATGCAGGGCTGAATTTCCTCAATCCTCAAAGCAGGGCTAAATTTAGAAAACAACTACCCGCCTGGTGCCCAGAACTGCATGTCCCGGGCGTCGGGAGACACCACAACCCCGCCGCCCTTCTGCTCCCTGCTGCCTCGAGGCCAGGCCTCGGTGGCCTAGTGGGAAATCCGGCCCTGAGCGTTTATGTATCTTTATAGATTAAGGGCCTGAATACAGTCAGAGCAGGCATACTACTTTCTTCCCGTGGCCTTCAGAGTGTTGGGGAGGGCATGGAGAATGCCACTGCTGTCCTGAAATCAGACACAGGTGAGCCATCCAAGGGCTGTGTAGGTTCCTGCTGTTCTGGGCCACATGGTCATTCCTAGCCTGCAAGACCTGTAGGTTTCAATATGGAAACAAGTTCCCCAGCTACTGGAATAAGTGGACCAAGCTCTCCCATGTGCTACTGTAGGCCCTCTGGTGCTTGATCATCTACATGAGTGTCTCCAGGGGCACTACATGATGATGCCAGATTTGTTGATATCTTTCACCAGCGCACCAATGTAGATGAAGAATGATGTTTTATCAAACCAGCATATTAGTGATAACATAGTATCTACTGTTACATGACCATTCAGGGTACGTTTTCTGAGGTAGAGTCGATCTATCTTGAAATAAGCTGCCCTGCATGGTCCAGAAATATCGTCATGGTGAAAGAGATTGTCTGTACTAAATCTGATAATGCCATCAATCATATTTCATCCTCCTATTTACAGACAAGGGTATTAGTCCATATGGTGTGACGGGATCCAATTCAGTTCTGACACCAGATCTGTCTGACATAATTCATCATCTCTCTGAATGCTTTGATGAATTAGTCTGTGTGCACATTTACTGTGGGTTGCTGTACTGTGTTAAAATTCCTCTGCGTTCCTGTGCAACATGTAAAGGAAAGCTGTCGGGAAAAGAGAGTGTCACTGCTGCTATTTGCTTCTGAAAATGCTAGTTGTCTGGTTGTCATTCTTACTCTCTTGTTGGAGTACTATGAGTCACCAACCCAGAATAAATATTCTGATGATTCAGATGATATTAAAACCCAACAATGTTTCTCACCATACCTACACCTAACCATTTATGATTTTAAAAAACACTTCTGAACCCCTATTATACTTATTTGAGTCTGCTGTCACATTTTTCCATACTGGAGAGCGGTGACTGGAAGATGCATTATAGGCCAGTCAAATGGCCTTGGTGCTGCTTGTAATTTGGTGATGGCATGACACCGCCACTGGAGGACTTGAATCAGTGGCCGAACTACCGCCAGTTGCAGGCGGTGCCCCCACACCGGGGCTTGAGGCTGTGGGGGGGACCAGTGGGCTCCGGTCCTGGGCACCCCCACAGCCTCAGTGGGGTCCGGTCCTGCAATATGGGGCAGTGCAGGGTCCCGGTGTTAGAACACCCGGGCCCCTCACTGCCGACGGGCTTCTCAGTGAGGGTCCTGTGACTCACCTCCTCTCCCGGTCGCATCCATAGTAACAGGCGGCGGGAGAGGAGAAGTGAGTCACAGGACCCGCCCCCTGCACACACCGTCTGTCTGAGACTGAGCTGCGGTGAGGATCTGGCTTGGTGAGTCCGAGCAGCGGGGGTGGGTTTGTTGGTGAGGGTTGTGTGCTGTAATGTAATTAGACAAGTGGATTATAATGTGGAATATTACACTGTAATGTTCCCTATTATAATCTATTTCTCTGATTAAATTATTACAAACAGAGCCTCTGTTCTATCAAAGTTTGAGACCACGTTACAATGTGTGACCAACGCTTTGACAGCTGTTTCAGGGCAGATCGGCATCGCAAATTGTATGTGCAGGAGAACTGATCTGCCCTGAACAGCTGTTCTGTCCTGAAATGTCACTTCTATTCGACATTGTGAAATGTTGGTGGAATGTGAGATCGCAGTGACATTTCAGGACCGATCAGCTGTTTCAGGGCAGATTGGTTCTCCTGCACATACGATCTGCGATGCTGATCTGCCCTGGAACAGCTAGGAAAGAGCTGGAATGCTTCACCTATTGGCGGTCACACATTCCACCGCATAAAAACTGGGCGGGGTTACGTTAAAACGTGTGACCATGTCACCGGTCACACATTCCGTAGTCACAAACTTTGATAGAACACCGCCATCAGGGGGGTATGACCGGTACACATGTGAGTGGTCTGGGCAGCCTGGGGGGCCTCTTACATGGGTATCAACTGTACCGTGGTGGCATGGCAGAGGTGACAGGGCAGGGGGAGGAGGAGGCCGGGCCCCATCTTGGGAGGGGGCCCAAGATAAAATCTTGCACCAGGGCCCTTTGGTTATTAAATTGTGTTTTTTATACCTCCCCAGAGTTCAGCTTTAACCCTTTATAATGATATCTACTATATGCAGAAGCCTTACAAAATATATGTTGAGGCATATGCATGTAAATGTGTCTTTAAACTGATGTACAGGGACCTCACTAATGCACAGGTGGAAATACACTGCAATATCTATAACGAAACTATGGAACTATATATTAACAAAAATGTCAGTACATCAAAATGAATAAGAAATGAAAAAATACTCTTTGGATACAATGTATGCACAGAGCTGAGACACTGTACAGTTTTATAACAGAACAGTTGTACAAATGAGCTGAATCCAATGGGCATTATTTTTGATTCTATGATAGTAGTACTACCTTTGCTTTCATTAACCTTGACCTTGCTACAAATTCTACACATTTTCACCTCTTACACAATATTGAGTAAGCTGAATACACTAAACGGAACAATGGTGCAGTTACTATGGATATGAAGAGTCAAAGCATTTCGAGACTGTGTATTTTTATTTTACAGTTCCAACAGCAGCCTTGTATTATATTTCTCCCCCATGCATCCATAAAAGACATAAGTAATTGATGCTTATGATTATCACATGTGTAAACAAAATGGAGCAACAAAAGGCAGTCTACAGTTCAGTGTATAATCTGTATTATTTTAGTCTGTATTCAAAAATGGGTGAAATTACCTGTATTAGCAAATCAGGTGTTATTTCTGAAAGCGCATTCAGAAAAATAAAATAAATACAAATGCGTGATAGGTCAATGTGACATTTTATCAGATAATTTCAATACTTTACCAGGGTAAGACGACTGTATGCATTTTTCATATGTTCATAACATACATTCTTTTTTTGAAAGATTATGTATATCGTATGTAGCTAGGTGTGCACTGTTTTACCTCCCAAAGCTGCCAAACAATTGTACTTGGTTGCACTTTATTGCAGTCTGCACATTTGTATTTATTTATGTTTTGCTTTGACACGTGACACGTGACACGTGACACGTGAGTTTTGTTGAGAGGATAACAATAGCGCCACACTTTTATATATAATATAGTTCTCTATGCTCATAATTCAATCCTTTTTCTAGCTGATGGGGGACCATCCTTGAGAGAAGCTCTGAGAATCTTGTATACTTTTGCAGAGTTCTCGGGTCTATGGGTAAATTGGGCGAAATCTCATATTGTCACTTTGGATTTGTGGACTGAGCACAGATGATACAGGTCTCCCATTGCAGTGTGTCAAGCAGATGACCTATCTCGAGGTAAAAATTACCAAAAATATTTCTGACTTTCTCACTTTAAACCTGCTGCCCTTACTCTAAATGCTTAAGAATAAACTAGCGGCAAGGAAACATCCCCCATTATCCCTTATAAGAAAGGTGAACCTTTTAAAAATATAAATCATACCGGTCTTTCTGTATTTCCTTTGGAATTCCCATGTTAAGTTTCCAAATCTCCAGTTTCTCCAGGAAGGTAAACAAATTAGTTCATTTTTATGGGGCTCTGTGGTTCCTCGTTTTAAACTTAGCGTTCTGCAGGAGCCATGGGGGTTGATTTACTAACCTTATAAACACACCACGAACGTGTATACACCTCTGCAGTGTGCTCCCTCCCAGCATGATCTATGGGTGGAATCTAAACACCTTTGTAATGTGTACACACCCAGCAGGTGTGTTGTGCAAAGCCCTGAAGGAATTCCAAGGTGATGTTGGGTAAATTAGCTCTATGTTGTGTTGCTTGCGTTGATGAATGCAGGAATGTAAATGCATGAGCTAACCATTTTTGTCTAAACTGTGAAGCAGCATTATATATGCATCATGTGCATGATTTTTCCATATATGGCATTAGTGGAAATATGCTTTTAGAGACTTTTTGGTTGATAAATACGTTTTGCTGTGTGAAAATCACACACACCTGGTGTGTGTGTGTGTGTTTAGGTTAGTAAATCACCCCCATGGACTCAGAGGATTGGCTCCCCCTGATCTCACAAAATTTTATTTAGCAGGTTAGATGGTGATAGTGCATAAAAGGCTGCTGCAGGATGACGGTGATGTGGCAGTGGCATTGAAGGCTGCTTGTCTTGGTTGCTACAAGGCTTTATCTTGTTTAATACACAGGGGGCTATAAAGCTACTCTTATAGCATGGCGGTCGATTTTTAGTTCGTTATATTTCAATGGGAGACCATGACTGCCTTTCACACCTCTGTGGATGAATCCAAGATTACAACAGTTATAAAACATACCTGGTTAGCACATTTGGCCCCAAAAGGGATTAGGACCCTAGGAAATATAATTAGTGCCAATTAACTTATGAGTTTTAATGAGTTAAAAATTAAATATAATCTTTCTAATGTTTTTTTTCTTCTCTGCTACCTTCAAATTAGGCAAGCCTTTCAACGCCAATGTGGTGGTGGTGTATGTACTTTAGCAGTGTCATCCTTGCAAAAACTACTGAGGAGGGCAGATTTGAGGAAACCCATTGTGGAAATGTATCATGCATTGTTTCTTAAGATTCAGTTATCCATGCTTGTATATAGGGATAAGTGGGTTTCTAAAGTGGGCAGCCATGACTGGGAGGATGCTTGGGGCTGGCCATTCTCTCATCTTATCTTGGCCAGCGATAGACTTATTCATTACAAGTTATTCATTACAAGTCCAGAGATTTTTACCTGTCTACTTTGTCTAACGGAGTGTAATGCTTCCACTGATGCAACTTAAATGTTGCTAGGGATCTTGTTATTTTAAACTAGGAAGTAAATCGTCCTACACTAGAAAAGAAGAGTGAGTCTCCAACCCTTTCTTTTTAAAGCTGCCTATCTCTGACAAGAATGGCCTAATACATGTTATAAGGTATGGGGTTGTTGGTTAGACTCATTACAATCTACTATGTAAAAAAATTAAACAATAATTTTCACATAAATAAGCAGACTGGCTCCTGACAAGCGTACTTTTGCCATACAACAAGTAGAGCACATGGGCATTCCTCTCTTGTAATGGTCTTCACACTGCTGTTTCACACTAATGAGTCTATTGTCACAAGCTGAACATTTCTTGGGCATACAGGTAGTTCTAATTACTAACCTGTTACCAACACAGCCAAACTATGTGGCTGCCGCACACATATTAGTTATTGTGAAAACAAGTGATGCAGTCTAAAATGTTTTTGCCTGTTTTACTGGCATGTCTGAAATGATACCACTACTTTAGTTTAGCCCTACTGTTGCAGTTCCCCTCCTGGTTTTGCAAGTAAATGTAATGTAAAAAATTTTCTGGCAACGGAAATCGGCCTCTGCACTGCTCTATTTTTAAACAGTTTTATCCTCCAATGTTTACATATGTTTGCTTTCTCTTTCCCTGCATTTGAATTTGACACAGGAAAAGGAAGAACTGGGAAAAAAGGAAGAAGAGCTCCCAGCATACCCTAATAGCCAGTCAATAACACACTTTGCACAAATGTATTACATGGAAATATTTTGGCTCAGGTTTAATGACTAAATATTTATGCACAATGTATTTGATTTGCATAGTAAGGTCTGGGCCTGAGATGCATGATTTTTTATGTTAACCTGTTAACCTTCAGAAGACGTCAGGTGACGAAACGCGTCAAGGGGCAGATCTTTTCATTGTTTTAGTAAGCACTGTGCTAGTGGCTTTCATGCGAAAGCTCGTTATCCTGGTTTTTTTTATGTGACCGGCCGATGTTCTGAAAATTTTAATGTAAGTTGCTACTTTTTAATAAATATTCATTGTTGGATGTACCGCACCATGAGGGTTGTGTTTTCCCTCCTATTACCCTAAACAAAACACTGATTGGGACCGTACAATACCGCTGTTGCCCACGGATGAGAGAAGCCGGCACCTGCTTTCAACAGAGAGCCGGGACCTCCACGGAGACTGCAAGGGACAAGCGCTGGAAAGTGCTCGATCTGCTGTCGGGTGTTTTTTGAGGGAATCGGAACGGGGAGATTAGAAGCCTTCTGCTCCTGAGTGATTATATTACATACACTCACTGACTCTGGTGAGTACTGATTACCTGGGGAACGGTTGATTGGAAGTGCAGATTCTCTTATTTAAACATGATTGTTATATGGCTTGCTCATCTCTATCTTTAGCCCTTTGTCTGGTCAGCATATATTTGTTGTGTATGCCAAACACATTAAGACAGCATATGGGTCTATTGTTAGCATCAAATTTTGCTGACCTTCTTTGCTGCAGCTTCCTGCTGGTATTCTGTTTGCTTCCTGCTGTGTGTTTTTTTAAGACCACCTGTAACAGAGTACATTCGCCCAAAATCAAAGGATTCAAATAAATATATATTTTGCAGACTTCTGTTTAGACAAAATGGGAGACAAGTATAATTGGAGACAAAATTGGAGACAAGCATAAGGTTTGTTGAAGCCCAACTGCAACCAAAACGTTTTGGTTTTTTTGGATAGAGCAGGGAAGGGTTAGACCCTTGTTTTTGCTGTTGATGTGCACAGACAAAAACAAAAACACATTTTTAGAAATGTGAGGAAGGGTTAGAATTCCTTTTTTCATTTTTGTTTTTTTTATTGCTGTCTGTTCCTCCCTGTAGTGGTGACCATGAACCCCACATT
Source organism: Nanorana parkeri (assembly GCF_000935625.1). NCBI lineage: Eukaryota > Metazoa > Chordata > Amphibia > Anura > Dicroglossidae > Nanorana > Nanorana parkeri. The sequence continues at coordinate 775,982 of NW_017306875.1, read as the reverse complement.
TCCTGTACAGCCTGCAAAAGACATTGTAACACATCACAACTCCAAAACTAAAATTTAAAAATAGTTTGAAGTCATACTTTAAGTAGGGTGACACCAACCAGAGGCTATAAGTTCTAAGACTTTTATACTATGCACTCTTGCTTCTGTCAAATTAAGTTAGGTCCTTACATCACTACTCTAATTCATTGTTTCCCTCCTAAACCCACACGCACGACATTTGAACAAATATGTGAATATTCGCCACATGCACGTGGAATTATCTCAGTTTTATACGACACCTTAGTTTCTGGACCAGCCCGCCCATCCCATAACTATATGAAGGCATGGTCCAAAGATCTAAATATCACTCTGGACCAGGACCAGTGGTCCCAAATCTTGCACACCACTAAATCCTGCTCTCCTAACGCCAATGCCCAGGAATGTAATTATAAAGTCTTATTCCGTTGGCACTTGGTTCCCACTAGGCTTGCGTCCATGTCCTCCGCTCAATCCCCACTATGCTTCCGTGGATGTTCCGACCATGGCACTGTACTTCACACCTGGTGGTCTTGCCCAATAGCCCAAACCTTTTGGCGTAAAGTCTTTAGACTCCTCCACTCTCCTTTTCTCACCCCATCTTCCTTCCCCCCCAGTGTAGTCCTACTAAACTTAAAACCGCCCGGTCTCCTTAATTGCCAATTTGCTTTAATGACTCATATCCTCACCGCTGCCAAATCAGTCATCATAATCTCTGTTTATTTGCAACAATAAAAAACTATTGAACAGAAAAAAATTAAGTTAGGTCTTGACCCAGTTCCAGTAAATATTTCTTCCAGTCTCTTCCACTCCTACTGGTGTACATTCCTGTTTCAAAGGCATCTTATTATACCAGGTACAGTAAGAGCAGAAAAAGTAGTAGCTACCTCTGTTTAGTTTCCACATGCTATTAGGGTAATTCTTCTGACAATGCAGCCTACAAACAACAGAAGCAAGCCACTAGCCACTAAACAAGGGGATCATTCCTCCAATATGTCTTCTAAGTCCTGCATTTCTGAACTGATTCTTTCATAACATAAAAAAAAGAAAGAAAAAAAAAAAGAAATGTCCACCTAACCTGACAAAACACAAGCATAACAGTGACTTTCACTGATTTTAATGCTCTTTTTTTGTCATAGAAATAACTGTAAATAAATTGAACATATTGTCAATTATGCCATTCTTGCCACTGTTAGCATCAACTGAAATGTTTCAACGTATTTTACAATGCTTGCAAGCCATTCCTATATATAAATCAATTTTAACCATCTATTGTCCATATTATGAGTGAATTGAGCAGTTATTTTACCGGTAGTAACACACAAGCACGTGCACAGGTGCACAGGTGCACAATGCTGTATGCATATTCAATCAATTCGACAGCATCCTGTAGCAAATTGTAGTGGCTGCAACTGCATAATTGATAAACACAGCAATATCTGGATCAAAGTTTTCAGCCTGTCATATGTGATATGGCTACAAAATGCCAGAAACAGCAGTTTTAGTACATCTAAACAACTGACTTTACCCTCTATGCAGGGACAGAAGTAGTATTTATTTGCTTTGCTTGTCAACATATGTTCTTTAAAAACAAAGCCAAGAAGGATTATTTCTGCTGTTATAGAGTCTGTGTGTCTATACCTATAAATTTGCATATGAAATTAAACTGATCTCCTAGGACTGAAAATAATTGAATTATTCACAGGAAGCTGAGGTGTTAGGATTTGAAATCATACAAAGTAATGGTGAAGGTGGAATGGCTTGGCTGTGCTGATATCTGTCTTCATCGCGGTCAGAAAAAATGTGCTAAGCATGCTCCAAGTTCCAGTCTGTAGGAGGGCTACATGGGCCTAGAGCGGCAAAGTCTCTGCTGGCCGACAAGCTGCTCCTTCAACACGTCACGTTTCTATGTAAGTATGCAAGCATAGAACAGCTTTGTTAACTCACTCTAAAATTATGGAAGTCACCCAGTCTTCTAGACTTCTTAACTGCTTTGTCTGCATGATTTACAGTTCTTTCTTTATTCCTCTAATTCACCAGATATCTGGCCCAGTCCTTTACATTGCATATATACCACACATCCTTTATTTTGAAAGACAGTTTCAGTATTGTTTTAAAAAATGTATAAAAAGTATTAAATGTATACTTTGTTGTTTTTGTTACTGTTTCTAGTTCTAGTAGTTGTACCCTACCCTAGGGCATAGTGTGTACACAATACTACTCTCATTGCCATATATTGTCTCAGGACCTGCTTCCGAAGCAGGCACCAGGACGTTAAAGAGAACAAAATGTCCTCTCTCTCTCTTTCCAGCCACGTGACTTAGCTGCCAGCCAATCTGTTGAAGGCTGAGAAGTAAAACGATACTTTGCCTTGGCTTCAGAAATAGGATGGTCACATCAGTGAGAGACTGCAAAGAGGCTGTCAAAATTAACTTGCTAAATTGCACTTTTGTTTTGCCAAAGGAGAGTGAGCATAGATGCTGTAGTAGTCTTAAACATGAGTGATGTCATGTGTCATGGGTATTATTGGCCAATCTGCACTGCTCTGAATAGATACAGCCTTTTTAATGACAGCAGAGCTGAAGGAAGTGTTCCGTGAGTAATTGGGTTAAATAATGCTGGCCACCATTCAACTTGGAAGACTTAGGACATTTTGTAGATGTAGGAATTGAAGCGCCACACCAATTAAAATAGCTCAGAAGCAACTTTATTATGCTGGGGTCAGGAAACAGTCGAGAAAAATATCCAAAGTGTTTCGGGGGTCCAAAAACACTCCCTTTGTCAGGGCTTAGTGAGATAAATCATGTGTGTGGACTACAATCTCTGCAGCTTGAATCTTGTATTGTGCTGTCATGGGAAAACTTCTGGCTTCTTGATTGTCCCCTGACCCTAATGGAATAAAGTTGTATCTGGACTATTTTAATTGGTGTGGTGCTTCAATTCCTACATCTACTGGGTTCACTGTTAAGCCAAGTATAATGTGAAGACCATTTATTTATTTTTTATATTATCTTTTAGTTAGTTATTTGTTGATGTTTTTTATCTGGAGTTCTGATTTAAATCCCCTCCATGTCCCTGGTCTAACATATTTCATATTGACATGGAGCTAACCAAGTGCTAGTGTTTCTATTGCCCCAGACACCAAGCAGGAGCAGCAGTGGATGGACAATAGAGCAAATTACATGAGTAATATTGCTGCTTATTACTAGAAGAGTTGTCCCATTTAATAAGGAATGTTATTCTGAACTTTTGACTGTTAAACAGCTGTTATATGTCTAATTTTTTTTTAAAGTGCTGGCACCATTTCATACTGTTGCTTGTTTCTCTTTTTGTATTATTAGATGTAAAAGGTTTTTGATGATAAAGGGAGCATAGTTATCTTTTATGGATTGTTCTTTTCACTTGTAGGCAGCAGATTTGTAGTATTACTGCTGCTGCTATTATTTTGCTATTATATTTTCTAAGTTATTATTGATTACCCACAAGTAAAATTACGCTAGTATAGGACACACCAAATGATTTATTCCATTTTAGGCCAGATCATTCAGAAAGACTCATGGAGATCACAATTAAACAGAAAAAACAACAACCTCAGGAAATGGCAATTCAGCTTCCTCATGTTTATGTTCAAAGTACACGAACAAACCATTGTAGAGGCTTGGAAAAGATCAGAAACTCACATACTCTTTATATACATTTCAAAAAGTATTGGTGCCATTGTTTGTATATTGTTTGTCTGACTTCCACTCATAACAACTCTCTTTGATTTTATCTTACATAGCATGCCGCTCTGGGGCTAAACACCTCAGCGCTATTTATTTTCTCCCTCTTGCATATAAAGTTATTTATTCAAACTACTATACAACCTCATATGAGAAAGAAGATGTTTATGATAAACAGGAGGGTAGGAGGGTAGATCTGATAAAAAATGCATTTATTTATTGGATTTAATATAAAGTATTCTTTTAAAAGGGAAGGAATAAGTATTGTCTTATTTGCTCATATGTTGTCCACTTATTGTCCACTTATTGTCCACTTATTGTCATGATTGCCTATTTGTTCCTTCATATTGTCAAGTCATTGGTTGCCAACATATTGTAACAACTGGCTGTTTTCTGCCCACATATTGTAACAATTGACTGATTATTACCTATTTATTGATTTGATTGACCATAAATAGCCCATGTATTGTAACGATTGTCTTTTTTGTGTCTACACATTGTTAAGTCGTCACCATTTAGAGGACCACAACTAAACTATAATCTGTTCTCCTGTAGCCCTGTTACAAAAGTATCCTGCTTTTATATCCATGTTTCACTACTAATGAACGCTTCAGTTTTATTTTACTTAGCATGTCATTACTATCGCAGTGTGATCGCACTCGAACGTGTTGCACATCAATGCCTGTGTTCCAGTCCAGTGCGGGCAAAAAAAATTGTGCATGCAGCATTTTTTCTGACAGCACCGAACCGAAACGCAGGCATTACTGTGCCACGCGTTCCGGTGCGGGCGAGCGCACTGCAGCCGGAGGGTGTGGCTGCGGTGCCATTGACTTCAATGCACCGCAATGCCCCCTCCCGCCCCAAAACATAGTGAGCCGGCTGGAATGGGACACAGTGCAATCCAGCACCAATCGGGCCGGAACGCACTGGGGCTGGTGTGAACCAGCCCTAAAGAAAATCTTCTTTATGTTCCTTGGTTCCTGCCCATTATTGGTATTCATTTAATATCATTTTTATTACTGAAAATAATTTTGCCATATAGAGAAGCATGGTGGGAGGCGTTAGAAAAAAACCCAAACGGTAATCAAATACATTTGTATGCCCCTGGTAAACACTAGGGTTTTTTTTTGCATCAAAGCAGACAAGGATATCCTTCGAAACATGTGAAAAAGAGCCCATCGCTCCACCTGTTGGTTGCATATGAATTTGAAAAATATACACAGAAGGTAATTTATCAAAACTGGAGCAGACAAAATGTGGAGCAGCTGTGCATGGCAACAATTCAGCTTTTCTCTTTCATTTTCAAAGCTTAGCTGAACAAACTGAAGACAGACGCTGATTGGTTGCTGTGCACAGCTGCTCCAGATTTTGTCTGCTTCAGTTGTGATAAATTCCCCTCACAGTGTTTAATATTTGAATGTTAAATAAACAAAATGATTGCAACTTAAATAAGGATTTAAATAAGGAAAGTGGTTCTGATGTAAAATTGGCAAACATCTATCATGTGCATGATCAGATCCTGTATATTTAAACATTTCCCTGTACATGACTGGATGTTTAAAGTGGCCACAGGTTCAATTTACTTCATGTCTTATGACAAATGTTAGTTCACAACGAATACTGCACTTGTATGACACCAGCAGATTGCTAGGCTGACCCCGTCATTTTGAAATAACAATAACATATGCGTTTCTTACAATTTTTCCTACAGGTAATCTGTGGGTGTTTAAATTGAATAGATGGGGGGCGTGGCTTGCTGGCGCGCTGCATGGACGCTTCTTGCTAGAGCTCCATGCGGCGACGGGCCTCGAGGCTGATTAAAGCGACTTTCGGCTCTTACCCGCACCGCGACGGAACCCTCCTCGTCTTCCTCCGACCCCCCGGGCATGAAGCGGCAGCAGAAACGGAGAGGGAAGCGGCCGCAAAAGCTCACCGACTTCTTTGGCCCTTCAGGGCGGCGGCGCGACCAAGATGGCGCTGGCTCCTCTGCACAAGATCTCCGGCGGCCCCAAGCAACAGGGCATAAGTCCGGCGGTGCTTCTGTTGGGACACAGCCGACATCAGGCTCCTCTTCTGGCTCGTCACAGCCCGACTCTCCTGTAGACCGGAGCCCAGAGAAAACCAGGCTGAGGATGTCACCCCCTGGAGATGACCAGAGGGAGGTAAGCCTGCTCAATGCATCCCTGGATGACACAAGGGAGCTGATTGCACCTATTGATGCATTTCCCATATCCCACCAACCCATCTCAGATTCCACTTTAAAAGACATGCTGGTATCCCTAAGGAGTTCACTAAACTCAGATATGCAGTCTCTAATCACCCAATTCAAGTCCGACCTACAGCAAGTGGGCGATAGAGTGTCACATATAGAAGATAAGATGGGAGAATTTGCTACTACGTTTAATGACTTAGTCGATGCCCACAATAACAGGGAGGATGACCATGAGTGGATGAAGGCCAAAATTGCGGACCTAGAAGATAGGTCTCGGCGCAACAATGTGAAAGTGCGTGGCATCCCTGAATCGGTCTCACAATCCAACCTGATGTCTTACGTTCGTGACCTTATGCATGTCATAATCCCCGACGCGCCTACGACGGAACTGGTCCTGGACCGCATACACCGCTTGCCAAAACCGCCAAATCTACCAGAGAAACTACCAAGAGATGTGTTAATGCGGGTACATTTTTTCCATGTAAATTGAATAGATGATCTTTCAGAAAGATATGTAAATGCTTCCCTAAGGTACTTTGTATGTTTCCATAATAAGAACTACATCTGGTAATACATTAACTATTACATTTACATTAAATTTGTTTTTGAAATGTAAATAAAACAAGGGATTACCTAAAGGACCAACAGCTATTGCCATATCTAAATACAGTAAATATATTCAAAAGACAGGATTAATACCCTGCACTCAATAAATATATGCTTTACTCTTTCTATTTTTTCTACATATGAATTGCATCAGGATAACCAGTAATCATAGAATTAATAATAAAATATGTACTTATGTATTGTATAACTGTTTTGAAGTAATATAGATTCTGTTGACTTATGTTTTTCTTTTGTACACCATCAATTGCCCTGTGTGTGATGTGTCTGGTTTGAGGTCATTTAGACTTCGGTTCTCTTCGTGTATCATATGGGCAACCATCTGGAGCTTACCTACCCCCAAGAGTACATTCGGGCGCTGCCGACCTTTTATTGTGGCCGGACAGTATCAGATCTCTGGACATACAGACCATCTCTCTCCCAAATCTATACTTCCACCTATGGTGTTTTGACTGCTTCTTTTACCACCCAATGAATTGTTGAATCACTCTCCCGGTCTGCTCCCCGAGACAGAGAGGTCCCTCCCTCTTTCTAGCTCTCGGCCAGGGGCGTACCATGTGGGAGGAGCATGGGAGGAGTATGCCCAGATGGCGCGACGACATAACTGACGTCATCGCGCCAGATACTGTTATAGCGCCCGCATGACCCACCGACATCAGTCTGCGGCAGTTAGGCAGCGGTAGTAGATGTGGGTGGCGTGGGGGTAATCGGAAGACCTGATCTTGGAAGACAAGCAGACAGAAACTTCTGCTCGGTCCATGCCTTTTCCGTTTTTTCGTCTCCTAAAACTGTGTGGCCATCAGCCTGATTGACTCAAACACCTCGTTGTTGTAAGTACACGTTGGCCGCCGTGCCTTATACATATACACCCCTCTATGACTGAAAGGAGTATTCCTCCACTTATGAGTGATGTTTTCTCAATCTAACTAGACTGTGGCCTATTATCATTATACCCCTTTTCTCCTTTCTTTTTCTAGGTTGTCTCTTCCTCCCTTTCTCTTACCCCTAAAACTCAATTGACCAACATAGTACCCCTCCTATTTCTAGGGGGGACTACGCAGGGGCGTAGCTCGACCAGACCCGCCCAGACACATATACACACCAGAGCACTTGAATTGGTAGGCATAATTTAATTTGACTATGTACTATATTTTCACTTTAAGGAGAATTAAGAACGTCCATCATGACTTTCATATTTTACAAATCATATAGATACCTCCTGTACCTGAAGAAGCGCCTGGGTGCGCGAAACGTCGTACCAGCTCCTCCATTTATGAACCTCCACCAACTCCATACAGCAATTAAGTTTCTCAGGAATTGTTATCCCTTATCCTTGATCGTCTGTATTATCAGATTGTTTCCTAAACTATGCACTTATTTTGTTATGATATAATCATGCTGTAGGAAGGGTACATATGGAGAGAGCGCACAGGGAGCTATCTAATTAACTGATTTTAATTGGATTGTATTCTAGCCCTTGTTTTTAATGAATGTAATTAAAATTAACTCTTTGATATGAATCTCTTAGTGGAGTAAGTTCCTTTGGTGCTCTCAAAACCCCACTTTCTGTCCTTGTCGAATATCTAAATACAGTACCTATCTGTTAAAGGAGAACTATGAGGTGAGTGCTTTTCACTCACCTCATAGTTCTAGCCAACCTGTGACAATGAGACTGTCACAGGTCGGCTCAGTAGATCGGGAAGTGAGCGAACACATACTCTGGCGTTCGCTCTCTTCCCGATCCTATCACGGCTCTCTGCCGTGACAGGGGAGGGACTGGATTCCCCCTCCCTACTCCGATCCTCCAGCTCTGACTGGTGGAACCGATGGGGGAGGGGCGGGTACAGCTGTCTCTGCCTCTAGATAGGCAGATCATTGTCGGGATCTGCTTCAGCTGCGCGTTTCAGTATACCGCGAGCTGTAGCTCGCGGTATACTGAGCTTAGGGTGACGGGAGGGTGCTAGTTTGTGTCCTCCCGTTACCCTAAGGAGAACTATGGGGAAAAGCCCTAACCCCATAGTTCTCCTTTAACAGATTAATCTGATCATTAACTGATCACTGTCTAGATAGATCAGTTAACATAAAAAATGTATACACTCAACAAATAAACATGAAGTCTTGTATATAATATTGATTTACATCAAATGCTTTAGGGAGAACAAAGACCATCCAAAGTCAATGGTCCGGTAGTATTTTTGGCAGGACTGATGCCATAATTGGTGTACTATGTGTTGTATATACAACTAGGTTTGTGTCAGGTGGGTTTGGATGAGTGATAGAAAAAAAGGGATTTACCAGCTAGTAGATAAACAAATTGGCAACCTAGTTCTAGTTCTAGTGGTAACATCCAAAAAATAATTGGTTGAATCATAAGTAAATTGATGCAAGAAAGATAAGTAGTAGTTAGTCACATTCAACTGGACTTGTTTAGAAATGTTCAGTGTTACTAAGCAAGTCTATTACGAGCTATACCATGACCTGAATGTATGAATAAAAGAATAACTTTACAGATATCATTCGAGAAAGGTGATACATCTGAAGATATGGTACATCTGAAGTGAGCCAGGTATAAATGAGCTGTCAAGTTATGATTTGCAGTGTTGTTTGATTAATGTGTTTTGAGGAAGATGGACTACGTGACTTTGTAGATGTTTATCTCCAAACTAAGAAATGTTAGAGAACATGGAATTTATTCCAGATATAAGGGGTGGGAGGTTTGGCAAAGAAAATTAACACAGAATCATAAATATGTAAAAGGAATATTATTCCTTTTACATATGCGTTATAATGAAAACTACAACTCATTAGCTGTGCATCACTGCTAGAATGGAGCTTAGAAATAATGAAAGTGTTCCTAATTAATATTACCATTTTATTACATGAAGGCCTCTGTGTTATTTGATATAGATTACAAGTTTATCCCTTTAATTAGTATTCATACAAACAGCAACCTGCACATGGAAAACTTTGAGAATTCTTCATATTTTGTGTTGGCAGCATGGAATCATATATATTTACCATCAGACATGCATCAGACATACCTACAAAGAGTTTTTCTAGACAACCAATAAGAATACAGGATAAAGTTAGTATTTCCTTTACTTCCTAGCACTCCAAATTAGGAAACTAAGCATGTAAGCTTTTTGTTCCCAAAGTTCAAGTGCACTTTATAAATGTGAAGCAATTGTTAAATTAAATATCAAATTAAATATTCATAAACAATAATCATGTGTAAAATCTAGGGATGTTCAGATACCAGTTCAGATACCAGTGCCGATACTTGGCATTTTCATGAGAACTACTGGGGTCGTAGCGGTTGCAGTTAATACTGTCACACAGTGTCACAGTACGTTACCTGGCTGCAGCTGTCTGGAGCTCTCCGCTCTGATGCTGTCCAGGGAGCCACCAATCGGAAGTTCCCTCACCTCAGCTGACCTCACTTCGACCCCACTGTGCATGCTGGGAAATGTCATTTTCAGATGCAGACAGGTGTGTGTGTGCGGGCGGGCTTTTTGCAGTCCTTATATGTTTTATAAGACAAGCTGCACATATAATTGAATTTTACACTCAGATCCCTTGCACATGTATTGCTGCATCCAAGGAGCCAGCAAGGGGTCTGAGTGTAAAATTCATATAAAATTATATATATATAATCATGCATTAAAACAGAGATGCACAAATCCCAGAAGCCCCGTATGCTCCTTAAAAATGGCACCTGCCTCCTAACTTTGTATCTGTACATCCCTACTGAAAGCAGTTGAAAACTGGATAGCAAGTGGTAAACTGAAAAATGGGTGAACTGACAAATTCTCTTGGAAACAACTTAACCTCTTGGCGGTATTCCCGAGTGTGGCTCGGGGTTAATTTTCTGTAACATAAGCGGTAACACTGAGCCACATTTGGGAATACATAGCACATCTCTTACCTTGTCCCTCGAGCCGCGCTGTGTCCTCCGGCCGATGTCGGCATCCGTCTTCCGGGTTCCGTCCCTTGCGAGCGTCCACGGGAGATTCAAAAGTTAAAAAACCGAAAACAAATAGAATGAAAAAAGGAAAAAATCATACCGCCAGGGAGGTTAAAGAGTAATTCAACTTTTGTGTACATTACAAGAGTTATAACCACATTTATTGTTTTCTACTTGTTTCTGTTCTGAAGAAAAAGCTGTTTGTAGCAGCATGTCCTTTCCAAAGTGATCCCTGAATGGGAGGGTCTAGATTTGTTATAATCAGCTGGTGGGTTTCCTGTGTTGTAATAGGGAAAGGTGCAGTGTCTGCATCCCTTTAGTTAACCTTTAGGGAGTATTTCACCAAAAAAGAAAATTCCTATTGCAAGGGATGCCATAAATTATACTTCTGGGAAAATCAGTCAGCCAATCACAGAAGCAGGAAGTGACATTTCTGGGGGGCCTTCTGTACGCCAACCATGTAACTGCACCAACTGCAGGTCACCATATTGCATTGAATTGTTTTTGACAAATTTAGAACATTACCGTTTTAAATGGAAACGTTTTTCCTAATAACATTAAAATACAAAATGGCTTGTACCACAATTATATATGCTATAATATTTTTGAAACGTTTTTTATTTTTATATTTTAAAAGTGGATTTACCCTTTAATATGATAATAAAACCAAGCTATTATAGGATAAAAGATCACCAAAGAACTTGTGTACAAAATTACTCCAGCCTCTATAAATAGCCACTGAATGCATTTGTGATATATTCATATGCCAATTTTGTTATGTATGTGTTTGCCCAAAAGGTGTAGTAAGATTTTAATGGGTAATTGTGTCCTTTTTCTTTTTAGACTCTGTTTTTTAGGGGGATTTTTAAAACATTTATACACCCTGATTCAGGGGGTGGTTTCTGGATCCATAAAAAAAAAACTGGCCAGCACTCAATTAATTAACTCCCTTAACATACTCTATTTGTACAACAACAAGATAAAAGTCATCATCCTTGCTGATACATTTCAACTAAATCCTGGCCTTCATCAAGCTATGATGAAGGCCAGGATTGTCCAAAATGCGTCAGAAAGGATAATTGCTTTTGCCTTGTTATTGCCCAGAATAAAGTCTGTTACTAGAGTATTTGAATTATTGAGTGCCTGCCAGTTTGTATATGGATTTATGGCATTACTGGAAGAACTGGAGCCATGCACCTCCTCCTTAGGATTCTGTGGATTGGAGCTTAATGTGCAGTGAGCTGTTGTTTTCTGGTTATATGTAGTTTCAGGATGACCACAGAATAACAACAATTACACTGCCTATTCTTGCTCTACACATGACCTCTTAAATATGCATTTATCTAATCCCAAATTACAATTTGGTGAACTCAGGAACCATGAACCATAAGGTCACTGCACCACCACATGTGTGTACATATTTTATGGAGTAATTCTCTAATCTGATTCATATTCTCACACAATAGGCCTAGTTTACCACAAGTGTGAAAGCAGGTTAGGGAAAGTGCATCTGTTTGAACTACAATCGTCCATTTATGTTTAGGAGAATTTGTAAAAACAGAGCTTTTCTTTAGCATGAGTACATGTTTGAGAACACAGATTCATGGATCTTCACCTCATTCCACACTCCAATAAATTAAACCCAATGTCCCACAATATATAGGGCATGCCTAGGGCATACTTTTTAAAAATGTATTTTATTTTATAAATGTACTGCATTGATAAACCAGTGATGGAGACGATGGATAGAAAAATGACTACACTTGCTTTTAAAACTGAAATGATGAACAGATATAAAACTTATAATCGTAATATTCCAAGCAAAAGTGATGTATTTCATGCTTCCCCATGTTTTCAAGATATGTCCTACATAAAATAGCTTGTAAAACTTTTATGTTGCTTTCAGCCGGCTTTTTATATACATAGGATCTGCCTGGGGGCAGTGAATAATGGATCTTTAACACTGCCCTTACTCACAGACTACTGATGACTGTATAGCTGCTGGTTCATCTAAGGTCACTGCAGTGACATGACCATTCATTTTTGGTTTCCTTCTGCCTCAGTAAAATGCTTCAAGACCCTTACATAGAATGTGTTTACATTAATCCAGCACAGGCCATAAATCTGAACCTTCCTGGCATTGGCACACTCATAAATCACTTTTCTTGTAGCAGTTTTGCTGTGCACTACCTTTTACATCATGACAGAATTGGTGCAACCTTTAGTTTAACAGAGAAGACAGACCAAAGTCTTTTCTGAGTTTATTAAGCGCATCTAAAACAAGTTTCTTTTTCAACTGAGTAAAAGTGTTATACAATGAAAAAAAGGCACCATGATTAACAGGGAGGAGATGTGAAGCAGTATATTCCTTGGTACACATTGCAAGATGTCTGTTTCAAAGGGATAACAAGTCATTTTCTCTATGTGAAAGACAAAAGCTATCTTGTTGGTCTTTTTCTTTTCATAATGTATATGATGCACAGCTCTCATCAGAACAAATAGGTTAAACTAACTAAGCAAAAAGTCAAACAGCTCACCTGTTTTTAGACCGGCCAACTCTCAAGGAGTACACGATACAATGTTCCTCCACACTCAAAGTTCATAATCAGAAACCATGATCAGCATTTGCAACATGTGCTCTTTAACCACTTCAAGACCAGTTGTTTAGACCCCCTTCCTGGCCAGGCCATTTTTCAGTATTCAGCGCTGCAGTACTTTGACTGTAGTTTATTCCGTCATACAACGCTGTACTGAAATGAATTTTATACCATTTTTTGGGGACAGATAGAGCTTTATTTTGGTGGTATTTAATCACCACTGGGGTTTTTATTTTTTACTATAATTAGGAAAAATTAAAGAAAATTTTTAAAACGAAAAGTTTTTTTTTACATTATGTTAGGAAACATTTATTATTACCCACTTTTTTGGTAAAATATAAAAGATCGGGTCACGTCGGATAAATAGACACCAAACTTGTCAACCTTTAAAATTGCGCGCACCCGCGAAATCGCAGAAAACTACCATACCCAAAATTGGCCATAGGCGACACTTTAAAAGCTTTTAGCGCTCATCAGTTTAGTGTTATCAGTGATTGATGGCCCTAGACTTATTGCTCTCACTGCGACGTTCACGGCGATATGTAACATGTGCGGCATAATGGGCGCAATCGTCGTTTTTGCACGTATGCGCCCCCGACGCATGTTTGCATGCGTGTATGTATGGGTGGGGACTTTTTAAAAAAAATATTATTTTTGTATTCTTTTTTATGTGTTACTTTACATTTTTTGGGGGGAGAACTTAAATGTTTTTTTCCTTTTTTTCCTTTTACTAAACTTTATTGCTATCACATACGAGGCTAATAAAAAACCCCTATGTGATAGCAAAAGGTGACAGGTCCTCTTTATGGTGGAGACATCAGGGGTCTCCAATGGTTAAATCATCCTTTATCTCCAAAGTTAAAAACATCCATTAGTCGTCATGTTGCAGCCAAACATTAGAAGCTCATTGTCAGCCCTCAAACAAACAGTACCGGGTTCCCAAAGTTCCCAACTCTCAGATCTTCAGGTGAAACTAACTGTGAATCACATATATTTCTATCTAAGCTAAACAATGTTGTATTTTTGCATTCTTCACACTGCATTACAACTCTCAAAAAGGTGTCATGTACTGCCGTCTGAAACACTCTCTCACCCTTGGCTTTTATATATTTACAAGCTGCAAAGATGGAGGACATCTGGCCTTAGTATTTAAATGCATTGTGTATTATAACTGCCTGGTAAATAATGCATTTATTACTAATGGGAACAAAAAAAGCAAAAGCTAGAGAAGAAAAGTTAATTGAGGGTGACATAATATATTTAATTATTGCAGGATCAGGCGACAATTCAGGTGTCCATGTGAGCTTCAAAAGACACATGCAGCTGCTAGGGAGGGGTTTGATAGACTGTTGTCCCCTGGGGCTTCAAGGCATGTTTGCTGTGCAAATACACTTTGAGGAAAGAAATGCTTCCATTAAATCAACATTCAACATCCAAACAATCTTAAAGATAAACTGTGGCACATTGGATAATATTTAAAAATGTAGCAGCAGGCTTACCTTTACATAATAATTTATTTATTTAACATCAAAAAGCCACATTCACTTGAAATTTATCTTCAAAGCTTGCCTTCAGAATGGCTGTTGGCTGCTCTTTCCTGTTGTGGAGACTGGTACCCTCAGCCTGCTGTCTATATACAGGTTGACCTGCCTCCTCACAACCCACCCATTAGTTCTAATTAGGTAGCTTGGACATGGTGATCGGAGTAGAAAGATCCTAGCTGCCAATGCTGAGTTGACTTTGCCTCTCCCCACCTTGCTCTGTACCTCAGAACCTCCATCCACTAATCAGCAATCTGTAGCTGCTGCCTAGAAGCTAAGGAAACTGACAGTGGCATGATGCTTTAGTGGAACAGACTTGCTGTCTGCTGTGCCTGTCTCTGCTCCCCTAAAATTGAATCCATTGATCAGTGTCTTTTAGCTCCTGTCCAGCAGCTCTGGACACAGAGAGCAAAGTATGGTGCTTTAGTGGAGGAGACTTGATGCTTTATAATCTTACTAATAGCTGCCTTTTAGCATCTACACAACCAAAAAATGTTATTCAACTATGAAATATAATAGGGTGCTGCATCGCCTGTCAACAGCAGAGAAGCAGTTGCAATGGATTCAACATGGAAATATCAAAAAAGGTTTTTAAGATCCTCTGAAAGTATAAGTGAAGTTGTATTATCTTGGTGATGGTGTCAACCCTACTGTATCACAGCTTCATTCCTACAATAAACTCAAGAGACTTTGGTAGCAACAAAAATGTCTCTACCTTAGCAGTTAATTAGACCTCATTTAAAGAGACTATCATGGCCATGCACCTCCCAGATCAGAATATTTGTGTGGCAGGTGCAGCCAGGTGTTTCTGATCAGCTGTGGACAGGAAGCTTGTACAAATTAATGGCAGACTGACACTGTCTACGGTCTGACCACCACTATTCACATGTAACCACTGAAGGAGTACCGGCTGCAGAAATACGCTAATCGGGGCGGTGTAGGGCCAATAATGGCAATTTGAATGAGTCCTTATAGAATGAAAAAATAGCAGAATATGTTGATGGCACACTTTTACAGCTTTAAATGTTATAGTACAAGATAAGGCTGGAGTTCAGTTATGTATCTCACTAAGCCACATGTATTATCTTTGCTCTATAACCACAGTTCCAGAGTTCTCTATTTAACAGAAATGTTACATTTATGATGAAATGTAAATGTGCTATTTTTTCTAAATGCTTCACAGAAAACTATCAATCCTGAGGTTGATTTATGTTTAATTTTTCAGTGATATATTTTGTATAATTTATTCATTACATTAATATATTTCGTCAATTTTTGTATGGAAATTCTTCAAAATACCTTTTTTTCTCAGTGAACATTTTATTTGCTGCTCTTACTCTCCAATGCTCTGTATTGGCAGAGCTGTATAACAGCCTCACCCCTTTAGCAAAGACTTGTATTGGAGAGAAGGCTAAGGGGTGTCACCGCAGCTCTGTTACTGAGTGCTAATTATGGAGACCGCTGAGTCTCACTCTGGTGTCTACAGGGCTGCACAGTCATATTAGACATCCTGCACAGACACTATGGGGTCTATTCACCAAAGGGTGAAGAGTTTGGAGGCAGGAGAAGTGAACAATCTAGGCCAAAAAAGCTGTTTTGGAGAAATTCTCCAATTCAGCTCACTTTCGAGTTCAGCTATTTTGTCCTAGATTGTTCACTTCTCCTGCCTTCTCCAAACTACTCACCCTTTTGTGAATAGAGCCTTATGACATTAATGCAATGTCTATCTGACTGCATATATATATCTGTGACTTAAACTGAGCTTTATGTTTAGCCGATATTTGAAAACATATTAATTCTGTGTGACTTCTCATTTTAAAAAGAACATTCTTGAAATATTCCTATTGGCCTGTGATTTAGACTTACAAGGAAGTGGTTTTAGATGATTTCTAAGTATTGTTTAAAGAAAAATCAAGTCTATCAAGCATAACACTCTAACTCTAGGCTGATGCAATAAAACACAACACTAAGACATCCATGAATGTATTTTAAATATTTTTAAGTACCTGAATCTGTCTATTCTAAATTTTATATCTTTATTTTAGTTTCCTTGTTATCCCTCCACTGCAGCACTTATACTTGGATTGGGATGATCAGAATTTAATGTCACTCAGGGCTCTTTTGCATTGCAGACTACTTTAAGTATAACACTGTAAACATGCTTGCAGGAGGGAAGAGCACAGAGGTGAATTTCTTTGCCTACGCTATATTGCTTAATTGTTGTAGAGAGAAGTGAGGTCAAAGATCTGACTGTACTGTCTGGCAGAAATTTGTCTAGCAGTTCATCTTTCATTTTCAACGTATCTGAATGTAATACAAATATACTTGAGAATTGGCTCATGCGAGGAGCAGCTTACATTATATTATTTACAAAGCATCCCTTTTTATTTCCTCCACAGATGAGTGACAGCTTCAGGATGTTAATAAGTTCTCATAAGGCTTCCCTAATAAAATATTGTGTATATATATTCCCCTGATTGAGTCAGGTATTAAGCAGAATATATATATTAAAGAAGTGCTGGAGACAATGGCTGTATTAGTATTTGGCAGCTGTTCTGGCACACAAATCAGAGTTAAAATAATATCTGTTGGATATAATCATAGCAAGTTATGACAAACAAGAAATAAAGTGGCTTAAAACATGGCTTAATCGGTCATTTTGAAATGACTGTACTCTAACCAGGAATGGAAATATACACTGTAATTAAAGGAAATCTCCTCTCTGACAATTCACCCCTGCAGCCCTGTCTATGAAATGAATGTCAGTTATTTGCACTTCTTTTTTTTTAAATTAAAAATTAGAGGGAAAACAATCACTGCTGAGTTTTGATGTCCATTTCACTCTGCCTTGAACATGCATAAATGTGTTTTAATAATGGACATTGGTATAAATTACAACTTTTTGTTTGTCAATTAACAGCATTAGCACACTCAGCATCTTGGACTGGTCAGACAGGCAGATGCTGCTAATGTGGAACAATTACAGAAAACTAGAAAACGTGTTTATAAAACGTCTTCTGGGGTGCAGTAGACTTCCAACCTGATTTAGAAGGGGAAACGATCGATAAAGAAGAATATCTTAACAGACTTTTTTGGGGGGATACAACTGTTCAACAGCAAAGCATCATGAACTTTCCTAGACGGGACAAGTAGGTCAACGATGGAAAATATTATTGTATGGATATTTTTTACATGGTGTGGCAACAAATCATCACTTGAACCAGGCCAGAAAGTCTGCAACTGTCAACAAATTTTTTAACACTTTACAGTGTATGGCAACAGCACAGGAAACAATTCTGGATGGTCAACTTTGGACATTGGAGGCCAAAGGCCATAGGTAAAGAATGATTATTGTATACTTTTAGTGGTGCAGAAACACTGCAGTAATCCTTTTCCTAAAAGGTCCTTTTTCCATCCATGGGCTGAAATGCATATTGTGTATTTGAACATTCACTAGACTACCTTTCCCCCTCAAATTGTTGTAGAACTGATTATGTACTTCACTAGATATTTGCACAAATGTTTATGAATTCTAATTACAAAATAAAAAAATACACTAAAATAATCTATGTTTAAAAAGTAAGCCCTTGCAAAACAGAGAAGGAAAGAGATAAAAATATAAAATTACAATTTTACTAAACTGCATTAACAAAACTGGTAGCTGTTCCAACCCGACCATCATGATAAGCAGCAGGCACCACCAACATCTTCAATGGGACAAATAAAGCTAACTATAGACATGAGTTGACACTTCTGCCTTGCAGCACTGTGGTCCTTGGTTCGAATCTGGCCAGTACACTATCTTCATGGAGTTTCCATGTTCTCCTTGTGCTTGCGTGGGTTTCCTCTGGGTCCTCCAACACTTCAAAGATATGCTTCTGTCTCAATCGGCCCTGATATATGTGAGATAGGGACTTTAGAGAGCTATATAATTACCTGCAATAAAATATATAGTTACCTCAATCTGGTGGAGGTAGCAATGGATCAAGTAGTTTAGTCAACCAATTCTAATTGCTATTGGTCCTTTCTGTGATAAACAGTTCTGGCAGTATCAGCCAATGCCACCTTTTTCCTCCTCTTCTGCCAAAAATACAAACTATATCAAGCTGAATGTTCATATCGATTGCTCTTCCCAGTGTTAATTTAGTGGACTAAAATGTTTCGTCATAGTTTTCGGCATCTGCATGTTTTAAATAACGAAAACTAAATAAAAACTAAGTTTATAGGACTAAAACTATGACGAAAATACATTACAATTTTCTCTACTTGAGATTTAGACGACAAAACTGAACTGAAACTAAAAAAATTCAGAAAACTAAAATGCGACTAAAACTAAAATGCATATTTCTTTTAGTTTTAGTTTACTTTTGCCGCCGAAATTTCCAGTAGAGAAGATTGCAATGTATTTTCGTCATAGTTTTAGTCCTATTAACTTAGTTTTTATTTAGTTTTCGTCAGTGAAAACATGAAGATGACGAAAACTATGACGAAACATTTTAGTCGATTAAATCAGCACTGGCTCTTCCCTCTCTCCACCAAACACACCCGAACAGTCAGATTAAGCCTGAGGATCAGTTTCCCGTCAATGGACACCTTTACAAGTATAAACCTGCAGACTTAATGCACAAATAAATTGTTTCCAATAAGCACTGCATTGTCTGCTGACAAACCCTGTACAGTAGAATTGTTGTTTTCTGGCTATATTTGTTACCTTGAATGACACTTTTAACAGTAAAATCAGTACAAAAATAGATTTTTTTAAATAGAGTAAGAAAGTGCTATGTCAAGTTTTTATTTCTGTTCCCACTTAGGAGATCCCTTTATTTGTCCTTGATAACTACTGTCACTGAGATAGAGGGGTTGATTTACTAACCTTATAAACACACCACGAACATGTATACACCTCTGTAGTGTGTTCCCTCCCAGCATGATCTATGGGTGGAATCTAAACACCTTTGTAGTGTGTACACACCCAGCAGGTGTGTTGTGCAAAGCCAAGCATGAATTTGCAAGGTGATCTTGCGTAAATTAGCTCTATGTTGTGTTGCTTGCGTTGATGAATGCAAGGAATGTAAATGCATGAGCTAACCATTTTTGTCTAAACTGTGAAGCAGCATTATATATGCATCATGTGCATGATTTTTCCATATATGGCATTAGTGGAAATATGCTGGAAATATGCAGGTTGATAAATACGTTTTGCTGTGTAAAAATCACACGCACCTAGTGCGTGCGTGTTTAGGTTAGTAAATCACCCCCAGAAAGTCAAATATGTGGAGTTGTCAATGTCATCAGAGCAAGATATGAGGGAAAAATCCTCCAGTGGGAACACCTGTTTCTGTGACAACTCTCTAAGATGAAAATGTGATTCACTATAGGGAGATTTGCTTTCATTTCCTCTTGCATCTCTGGGACAGGAAGTGAAATCAAATCTATCTAGTGGGACACAGGCAGCAACAAGTAACCTTCTATGGGTTTGACTCTTCCTTACTCAAGAGTATGAAATAGTGGAATTCTTGCCAATAGCCAAGTTGCCCATTTAGGTTTCACTTTTTATTTTTTTTTAAAAGGTAGAGAAAAACAGTAGAGCTTCTTAAAATAGAAGGTATTTGCTTGTCTCACTTCCCTCACAGATCCAAAAAGTAAAGTGTTTATTCCTTATTTTAGTATAGTGGGTGGAGCAATGCATATCATTACTTTATGCCCCTGTGGCCAAATGTACATTCAGAACTGCCGGTTTATAGTACAGACACAGTCTAATATTATAGAGTCATTTATTCCCAGCTTATCTTCTGGCCTGCCTGGGTGTAACAATGGCAATATGCTCAAGCCCTAATGACCCTTATTTTCAGAAATGACATCCAACGAGAACTGAAACAGCCGCGGGCTGAGAGTAACGATTGTTGCGTACATTGTACATATGTTATGGCAATGTAATATGCCTCATGGCAGCAACCCTATGTCACTAAGCGTTATCATTTTCCTGGTAATACTGAATTTGGGTTCTTTACAGCAATGGAAACACATGAGCGAGAAATGATGATGAGATTTACACGGTTTTTGTCTTTTGTTTATGGTAGATGAAGCATCACTTAAAGCTCCTACTGGTCATTTCTTAGGCTCCTTACTCTTACCTTTGTGACAATGATCCTTTATAGGAAGACAATTAAATAAACAATAAACTCAATTTACATACTTCATAGTACTAATGCTAGTTTTACATGCACCGTTAATTAATGATAAAGCCTAGCAACCCTCCAGTAACCATTTTGACAAATGATATAATCCCTTTTCACTAACAATAATAACAATGAGCACAGTAACAGCTAAGATTATCGTACCACCTTGTACTAACAATTTTTTTTAATCAGCTTATGCTGCTAGTCAGTATATTTAACCACTTGCTGACCGGGGTGTTAAGCCCCCTTCCTGTCCAGGCCATTTTTCAGTATTCTGCGCTGCAGTACTTTGATTGATGTTAATTCAGTCATACAACGTAGTACTAAAATGGATTTTACAACATTTTTGGGGACAGATAGAGCTTTCTTTTGATGGTATTTAATCACCACTGGGGTTTAAATTTTTTACTATATAATGAAAAAAGTTCAGCAAATTTTGAAACAAAAACGTTCCCTACGCTATGTTACAAAACATTTATTAGTACCCAATTGTTGGGTAAAATATAAAAGACGGGGTCACATAAGGTAATTAGACACTAAACATGTTAAGCTTTAACCTCCCTGGCGATATGATTTTTTTGATTTTCGTAATTTTTTCGGCGCAATTTTTTTTCTGATTTTTTTCGTTATTTTATTGCTTCGTTTTTTCTCGAATTTGCCGCCGGTTTCGCCCCCATGCGACGCGTCAGCTCGCAAGAGACGGAACCCGGAAGACAGATGCCGGCGCCGGCCGGAGGACACCGCACGGCTCGAGGGACAAGGTAAGTAATTAATGTGGGATATTCCCGAGTGTAGCTCAGGGTATGGAAAAGTAACCCCCAAGCTACGCTCGGGAATACCGCCAAGGTGGTTAAAATTGCATGTGCGGTATCTAGACATTGTACACGACTGATAATGTTCATATTCCTGGCAGCCAAAATTACGATCGCTAAGGCCTGCAAAACATCCAGGGTGCCATTGAGACAAGTAAAGATCAAGTTGTCTTGGATCATGACTCACGAAAAACTGGCGAGTATCCTTTTGAATAAAGTCGCACAGTTCGAGTTAACATAGGACCCGTGGCTGGCATACGAAGGTTGTGTAACAATATGAGAGTGGGTAAAGTATTATAGGGCTTAGTTTGCCTGAACCAAATTAATTAACTGGCTCCCTACTTCGAAACTGCGCCCCTTGGCTAGCTATACTTTAGTTGGCCTTCCCTATTTTCCACCCTCCTTCTCTCTCTGGGTCTCCTCTTTTTCCCCTCTTCTCTCATTCTTTCCTTTTTCTTTTTTTTTTCCTTCTTTTTCTCTTTTCACTTTCTTTTCCTTCTTTTTGTTTTGTTTATGTAGTTGTGTATGTCAGACATATAAGTTAATATGTCAGATTTACAAACATCATCTAGGCAGGGATTACTGAACGGCCAAGTCTGGTGGCTACTAGTTATTATTATTAGTAGAACAGTCCTAGGGAAATATGTCGTTTTTTTAACGGGATTAATCCTAGTAATGTATTAGATTGAGGGGACTAGGATGGTAGCTAAATGCTAGGAGAGTCAAAATAACGACTGGCAAAATATATCTCTATGAGAATGTACCCTTTCTAATAACGTATATAATGGTAACATTGTTTCCTCTCTTCTAAAGTATATCCGTATATATTTATATAGTGGCATTGGGACGAGAATAGGAAACCAATAGGGCTAGACAAGTAATGCATTCTCTGGATAGATGTTATTTTATTGTATGGTTGTATTATAAATGTGTTTTAACATGTGTTGTCGAAAATAATAATAAAATAAAATATTTGAAGATAAAATTGCATGTGCCTGTGAAATTGCAAAAAAACTACCATACATAAAATTGGCCATAGGCGATGTTTATAAGCTTTTACTGCTCATGTGTAAACAGTGATTAATGACCCTGGAATTAGTTCTCACTCCGATGTTCACGGCGATATGTAACATGTGTGGGGTAAACACATGTGTGGTTGTTTTTGCACGTATGCACACCCGAAGCATATTTACATTTATATGTGCGTGCACGCGGGGGCAGGGAACTTACATTTTTTGGGGTGTTTTTTTATGTCAGTCATTTAAATTTTGTTTTAAACTTTTTGTTTTTTCACTTAACTTTATTGCTAAAGCAAAACAAACGACAAACGCACTCAACAATTTGTTACCAGTTATACAGTAAGGTGCACACGAAATGGGCTTTGAACAGTGGTACAGTAGAAAGGCATCATGGCACACTCACAAACCAGCATGTAAAACAACTTGTCTCACCACTAAGGACAATGACAGAGGTGCCTTGGCGCGGCAGTGCGGCTTACACATCCTTTGCAGAAGACGTGTATCCAAACCTCTGTCATTGTCCTTAGTGGTGAGACAAGTTGTTTTACATGCTGGTTTGTGAGTGTGCCATGATGCCTTAACTTTATTGCTATCACAAAGAGGGCTAACAAGCCCTCTATGTGATAACAAATATACACTGACAGGTCTCTAATGTCACCTTGGGACAACCAAAGAAGCGGATAAAGCAGAGATCTGCTTCTCCAGCTTCTTCTCTGGCTATAGTAGCCAGAGGAATGACAGCTAAAGGCGGAAGTGATGTAGTACACACTACTTCCGCATTCAGAGATCGGAGGAAAGATCAGCAGGTGTTTGGTGTCTATTTACCCGACGTGACCCCGACTTTTATATTTTACCAAAAAACTGGGTAATAATAAATGTTTCCTAACAATGTAAAAAAATTTTAAAAAAATTCAACATTTTCTGTAATTTTTCCTAATTATAGTAAAAAATAAAACCCCAGCGGTGATTAAATACCACCAAAATAAAGCTCTATCTGTCCCCAAAAAATGGTATAAAATTCATTTCAGTACAGCGTTGCATGACGGAATAAACTTCAGTCAAAGTACCGCAGCGCTGAATACTGAAAAATGGCCTGGCCAGGAAGGGGGTCTAAACACCTGGTCTTGAAGTGGTTAAATAGCACAGCTAAGAAAAATGCATTAAAATAAATTCATTTTTTCATTGTCCTTTATTTGGAAACACCTTATATCTCTAGGATATCAGAAATGTTTCTGTACTTTTTAGCCTAAAACTAAAAGCTAACATTTTATTTTTTTTCTCTACAAACGAATAATGGTTTGGTTAGATGGCCTACAATGTCACTGTCATTAAGTGTCACTAACAGTCACACTTAGGGACAGCAACATACTTTGAGCAATGCCGTCATGAGGGGATTAAATTAACCCCTTAGAGTGAAAAACAAATCTGCAGCTCAGCTGCAGCTTTTCATTGTAAGGGGTTAATTGTTTATAATAATTATAGTATAAAATATGATTATATACTGTATATTTTCAATTTGTTTAAAAAAATACACTTTTACATTTTTTTACACTTTACAACTTTTTTTTAGATCAAGCAGTCACTTTGACTGCTTGCTAATTTAACCAAAAAAAAAGTATTTTTTTTGGTTATTATTCGGCTGTTCCAAACTTAGGAACAGCCAATAATAACCTTAGGTGACACTGATCCAGACAGCATGACAGGATTAGATCTCACTAGGCTTCTGGTCGTCCTCAGACGATCAGAAGTTTGATACATTTCGGCAAAAGAAATACAGTTTCTTATTACTGGCTGAAGAATGTAGCAAAAGCCTATAGACATCGGGACTTGCCGTACGTCTATAGAGCTGGCAAAAGTGAAATAGCAAAAGCAGTGAGTCATGCTCTGCTTCTGCTATTTCACCTGTCAAATGCCGGATCGCTGGTATCTATAACAGCTTCTTTCTTTCATTGATGAAAGGAAGAAGCTTTTACAAAAGCTTAACTATTTAATTAATTAATGCCTCAATACTGAAGCATCCATTAATGAACGGTAACCACTGATTGTCAGCTGTTACCGGCATATCAAAACGCTGAATAGCTGCTGGATGTCTTCAGTCGTGAAGGGGTTAAGGAGTTATGCTGTTTTCTTACTTGACTGAAACCTCATTCTAGAGTGAAACATTTTGTTGTCAGAGAGAATATGAAAGTATTTTTTTTTTGTTTAACCACTTGCTGACCGGGGTGTTTACACCCCCTTCCTGACCAGGCCATTTTTCAGTATTCAGCGCTGCGGTACTTTGGCTGACGTTTATTCTGTCATGCAACGCTGTACTGAAATTAATTTTATACCATTTTTTGGGGGACAGATAGAGCTTTCTTTTGGTGGTATTTAATCACCACTGGGGTTTTTATTTTTTACTATATAACAAAAAAGTACTGAATATTTTTTTTTAAATGGTTTTCCCTTTATAATTTTAGGAAACAATTATTTTTTGGTAAAATATAAAAGTCGGGGTCACGTCGGGTAAATAGACACCAAACATGTCAAGCCTTAAAACTGCACGCCCGCGAAATTCCAAAAAAACACAATAGCCAAAATTGGTCAGAGGCGACGCTTTAAAAGATTTTACCGCTCATCAGTTTAGTGTTATCAGTGATTGATGGCCCTAAAATTATTGCTCTCATTGCGACGATATGTAACACGTGCGCCATAATTGGAGCAATTGTGGTTTTTGCGTGCAGGCGCATCTAACGCATTTTTGTACATCAATGTGGGGGTGGGGGACCTTAAAAAAAATTGGTGTTTTTTTTTTGTTTTGTGTGTGTATATTTTTATTTATTTTGTGAGCAATTTTTTTGTTTTACTTTTTTTACACTTAACTGTATTGTTATCACATAGGGTGCTAAGAAGTACCCTATTTGATAACAAATTACAGTGACAGGTCCCCTTTATGGAGACATCATGGGTCTCTAAGACCCCTAATGTCACCTAGGGACCCCCAGAGAAGCTGATGAAGCACAGATCTGCTTCATCAGCTTCTCTCCGGTTTCTGTACCGGAGAGTGACAGAGGAATGCGGAAGTGATGTAATACACATCACTTCCTGCATTCAGAGACCGGGAGGAGAGTGGAGGGAGATCGGATCCTGATCTCGCTCTGTTCTCTGTTCTGTGCACAGAGAGACATCGCCCCGACCGGATGGACACCCGGGATCGCGGGGACAGTGACGGTGACCAGAGGTAAGGAGGGGGGGCGGACCCTCACTTGTATCATACAAGCGATCAGGTGTCTTTACAGACGCCGGACCGCTTGTATGTAAACGGCCAGTGATTAAAATCGAGGCGGTTATTTCCTGGGGGCGCACGCGAGCACGAAGGACGTCTAAAGATACCCACCCGCATCCAGGAGACTCCCGCCCGGCCGTCTTTCAACAATCAGTGGACAGGAGGTGGTTAAAGAGTAAAGAATTGGAAAAAAACTTGTGACTGCAACGGAAAAATGTAACCCCTGCATGTTAAATCCTCTTCATTACCAGGCCGTTTTACAAAATTAGTGCTCTGAAAGTTTGCCAGAGAATTACTCTGTAATCTATAAGAGGTGCCTTGGCGCGGCAGTGCGGCTTACACATCCTTTGCAGAAGACGTGTATCCAAACCTCTGTCATTGTCCTTAGTGGTGAGACAAGTTGTTTTACATGCTGGTTTGTGAGTGTGCCATGATGCCTTTCTACTGTTACTCTGTAATGCAACACTTTACCCAAATTAGTTCTTCTTTAATTCCCTTATTAAAGACAAATAGAGCTTTCTTTTTGATAATTAATAGCCACTTTTTTAGAATGTTTTACCAAAAAATTTGAAAAACAAACCCGTGTCCCTTACTTTCTGTTATAAAACATATCAAATAAAAATAACCAGACAGTAAGAACATTCGGGGGGAATGACCCTTTTTTGGAAAGTAGACACCCCAAGGTGATCTAGTTTTTTAACAATAAACATCTTTATGCCTGAAATTCCTCCTATAAATAGCAGGGTGCTTCCTGTGCCTTGACACTCTTGTGCCTTGTGTATATCTGCAGTGTCAGATCTAAGGCAGTGCTGCCCTGACTCCTAGAGTTACCAGATTTTTAGTGAAATTTGGTGATAAAGATTAGGTTCAGGCTGGTTCATGTCAGCAATCTGGGCACAGCAATGGACAGGCAGAAATCTGGTACAGTAACAACTTAGTCAAGGTTCATAGGAAAACATACAGTAGGTGATAGGCATCAATCTGAATTTGAAACAAATAAGTCCAGTGTCAACGGGGGACAAACCTGGCATGGCAAGGTTCAGGCAGCAAACTGGTATAGCAGTGATAGAGTCATGAGTCGCAGGGCAACAGTGAGGGACAGGTGGCAATAATATACAGCTAGGATTAAGTCCAGGGTGCAGCATTTACAGGGCAGCAATCAGGGCACAGCACGTGACAGGCGGCAATAATTGACAGCGAGGATTAAGTCCAGGGTGCAGCATTTATAGGGCAGCAATCGGGGCACAGCAAGAGAAAAACAGCAAGGACACAAGGCACTACATTGGGTGGATGCTTGCAGCTCTGATGATCATTGAATGGTTGCTCTGGTTGCTTATTGGTAAATGGTCCATCAGCAGGAGGCAGGTGAGAGTGGGCACAGCAAGAGTCCTTGATTCAAGGTGGCAGAGGAGACAAGTCCTGTGCTCTCATGTGGAGTTACGGCATCCACGTGCAGGCGTCAGGGATAAAGGATGGTAACTGGCCAGGCAGCTTTTCTCCCTGCACCCAGGGGGTATGGAGTGGTGGGTTACATGCAGAGAGCAGGAGAAAACTGTCAGCAACAATGTTTAGGTAGGTGGTACATGTCAAAGCAACATCCACATGAATGGCAGGGCACAAGGTTTCCCAGAAGAACATTGTCCAAAGCATCACCCCATCTCTATTCTTCAGGTAAGTGATACAAACGCACTCAGTCATCCACATGATGTAAAAGAAAACATGATTCATCAGACCAGGCCACCTTCTTCCATTGTTCCTTGGTCTAGTTCTGATGTTCATGTGCTCACTGTAGGCACGTTTGGTGGTGAAAAAGGTTCAGCATGGGCACCCGAAACTGGTCTGCAGCTATGCAGCCCCATACACAACAAACTGCAATTCACTGTGTGTTCAAACACCTTTTTATTGAAACCAACATTAACTTTTTCAGCAATTTGAGTTACAGTAGCTCTTCAATTGGATCAGACTCCCCGGGTCAGCCTTCGCTCCCCCACATGCCTTGGTCACCCATGACCCTGTCGCCTGTTCACTGGTTTTCCTTCATTGGGCCACTTTTGGTAGATCCTGACCAGGAACATCCAACAAGAGCTGCAGTTTAAAAGTTGCTCTGACCCAGTCATCAAAGCAACCACAATTTAGCCCTTGTCAAAGTCACTCCAATCCTTACACACATTTTTTCTGTTCCAACACATCAACCATCCTCCAGAAGGAATGACAGTGCCAGCACCAATTCAGAGATGATTTGGGGATCTACAGCTGAGTGATATGCTACATAAGCTACATTTTTGTTTATAGTTAATGTACTTGAATGCATTTTTAGGATTTCACTCCTGAGTTTGTCTATAGCGGTGGATGGAACTTGGCATTCATGCAGGAACATCATAGTGCAGGTCAATGGCCTGTGTCTGCAATGTAAATGTAATTGCTGATCTGAACGATCCCTAACGCTTCCCTAGACTAAAGTGACTATTATACTTTGACAATACACCCAAAACCTCTGAAAGTGAGTTACAGGTAATATTTCACTTGTCTGTTTGCTTAAATATATTTATATAACATAGCAGATAAAATGACATTTTGTATTACTTTTCTTTATAAGTCAATCAAATCTGTTGTCATGTTAATAAAATAAAAGATAGTCTTTTAAATGGAAAAACATGTTTAGAAACAAAAATTATTCTGCTCTCTGCGGTAACCATCAGCCTGTATTTATATCATGAGTAGCAGTGGAACCGAAAATAAAAAGCTACTGTAATTTATGGCAGCTGTTTGACTTGCTGTAATGTTTTAGACAAGTGCTACTTTTGACACTTGTTCACTTCTCTTCATAGGGATTTTGATAAAACATCTCAGGCCTTATTAACAGAAACATGCTTTTCTTAATTGAGTTTTCTTCCCTTGCTGACATAATTGCCAGAGGTTATTGGGTTGTATTATCACATTTAATTATGCAAATGATCTCCCTATCTTGTATGCCAAAGGCTGTGCTGTGCCACACAAATTTTCTATACCGGAAAAAAAAAAAAGATCATTTTAAAAATGCTCCCATGGTTCATTAATTTTCCAACCTGTCCTCTTGAGTGGCTTTGTTGCACCTGCTTGGTTTTGTAATTTTGTCAGAGAAAATTAAAGCAATATTCTTTGTGAACCTGAATTGATTTGTGTTGCATTTGTTTCTACAGGAAATGATAGGAAAGTAAAATAATAGACAAAGAAACCTTGATTTCTCAAAATTCTGTCTGCTCTTTGGCCTTCAGCCACAATATACAGTCTATATTTTTCTCAATCTCTGTCATTTGCCCGGCAAGGGTTTTCTTTCAAAGCTCCTGTCACTGCTCTTGTAACACCGCTGAATTTTTTTTTTCCTGATGTAAAAAAAAGTATTTAAAGAAATCCCCAGGAAGAGACAGAAAATATTTGTGCATGCTGAGAAAATACTATGTCTTATCCTAGGGTTTTTGCATGAGTCAGATGCATAGTTCAACATCTGCAGGATAAATAGGCAAAGCATGATACTATTTTAGTCATTATTCTATATTTTCAGTTGCCTTTTTAGTTTCTAAATGATTGAAGTAGACAGAGTGTATACTTACACAATTAAAGGCACAGTATTCTGTATTTTCATTCAGTACCCATTTTATGTTATAATTGTAAGGCTTTCCAGAAAGATATTTTTGGCTTTTACATTTTTTACTTGTATGATGTTCTATATTTTAATTTTGTATTTCATACCCAGATTTAAAGGGGTTCTAGGGGTCATCTGTAAAGAAACACATTCCCCGATTTATAGCAGTTTGCATTGCATGAGACAAAGAGGCTGATACTAAAAGAATTGACAATCTTCACAACATAAAGATTCACTTTAATTATCTAATCATGTAACAGGAAATCCCTGTTTTCTTACGCCTGAACATCATTGGGTGTTCAAATTGAACAGAAATTAGCTTTTTACAGAATTTGATAATCAAAGTAAATATTCATTCAATCTATTGTGTGAAGGTTCTCAACTTCTTTAGTAAATCAGCCCAATATTCTGAGAAGATTGGATGTATATTGTCTAGGGTTCACTTACTAAAGGAGCAGAGACTTTTTACTTGCAAAAACATATTTTCCAGTTTGTTGGACTGCTACTTTGCATGTTCAAAGCTGCCATTTTGTTTGCATTCTGCATAGCAGAACTTTGGAGGAAAATATTGTTAACCCTTGCAGTGAGGCTATCCCCGAACTGCAAGGGTTAACTACAGTGCGGGTGTAGCCCCACTACAAGGGTTAATCATATTTTCTCCAGAGTTCCTTTTTTAAATATTTAAACAATATTTGTCATATCTGTTTAATCTCCCTAAAATCAGCATGTTTTTAGCGGCCAACCATTTAGAGAGACAGGAGTTTTCAAACATGTAAGAACATACAGGGGTTGATTTACTAAAGGCTTAGAGGCTGCTTACGTAAAACATCAGATGGTTACATAGCTTAGTGAATAAGGTGAATCTGAGTTCACTTTGAATGCCCAATTAAGTGGAAGGGGAATTAAAAAAATAATAATTTACCTTTCATATGACTGGAGTATTAAAGTGGGCAGATCATAAATAACCATATACTGCAAGGTAAAAATACTATTTCTTTAATTAAAAAAATCCTAAAGACCTGCACTGGGAGAGAAATAGATAAGTCATTGTGCAGTATTACCAAGCTGGAAGCAGAATCTGCATTTGTAATAAATAAATATGACTTCCTCCATATACAGTACATGTTTATTTGCAAACTATACAAAAATAAGCTTTTCTAAACTTTAACGCTCATTGATAGGATTATCGGTATAAAGTTGATTGCATTTACATGTACAGTACATCTAATATGTGTAATGAATGCTTTTGTATTTTACATTGATTAGATATACAATTAGTGGTTGGTATCTAATGCCCCATTTGTCACACTGAAATGAAGTAATATTTGATTTTTCAATGTGCAAAATCATAGATCGATCACATCTGTGTGCAATGAGTCATTCAACCACTAAATGCATACTGTAATTTACAATAATACATTCCAGTGGTTTAGCAGCCTAAATGTTGACTATCTTCTACACAGTGATATTTGGGTATTGCTATCTGGCAGCTGGCTAGGTTTGAGAGCTAGATCTGAGCCAGAATGGCAAGCTAGGCGCATTAGCTAGCAATGTATGTCTAGGATGCAGGTTGTCATTCACAACAATACAACTAATATCCATCAATCACTTCATCATGCCACTTGTCGCTGGTGCTAATCAGGAAGCCGCTATCTTGATCCTCTACCAGCTACCTGGAGGGCCCTCAGTACAGGATGCAACACACCTGTGCATTTGCCTATCAAAGTCCAGCAGCTACAACCTCCATGGGCATTCTGTATAGGCATACCAGGAGGTATGTTACCCCTATCAACAAAAGGCAACATTAGAGCTGCAAATACCACTGTCAAATTATTTGCCTAGAACCCAGGAATGCCACTTGATACAAGAGAAAGAAGGACAAATTTTAAAAAAAGGCTTTGCCTAGAGATACACTTGAAGTGAGAACAACAGTGAATTTTTGGCTGTGCCCTTAACTACCAATAACCTAGATCTATCTACAAAACTAGGCCTTCTTGTTCAACATAGAAAGAAGAAGCAAAGGATGCCAAAGACCTAACTAAACAGCACAGTGCCTAGTTTAGCTGTATAGTGTAGCTTTGCTGCACTAACCAAAAAATTAAAGGCAGAGGGTAAAATCCATTTATTACTCTCTACAACAAACATTGAAATACCAGTTTTTGTTTCCCGGAAGTGAAAATGTCATAATGCATGAACGCTTAGCGTAAGCCCTTGTGCTGTTTATGCCACAGCTCTCCTTTTTATTTAATTGTACCTAAATGATGGCTTTTATAATTGTGTTTAACTAATATAGAGAAAAGATTGCAGGAAACGCTGGAGGCTTTTAATATATTAGAATACTGAATGCACTTTAATTACTGCCATGAGACCTGCATATAAATAGAGGTGTCTTATCGTTTGCTGAGACAAAATGTTTATACAGAAAGGACTTTTTCTGGAGGTAAGCTGAAGTGATTTGTATCTACTGACTGTCACAGACTGACATACTAGACATGTGTTCATTGTATTATGATCATAATAGACAAAGTCAGCAAATCAGAAATTAATTTATGTCAAATGTTTATTGTGTTTGACAAGCATTATTAGGCATTTTCAGCATTTGACAAGCATCCAGGAAGCATTAGGGAAAGCCTTTTGGACATATGTCAATATTTTGTAGAGCTGGTTTATGCCTTCCTACATCTTAAGGCAGTGCTGCTCAAACTTTTTAAGACCAAGGCTCAGAAATCAGACAAAAAGTATTTGGGACCCCATGTACTGTATATTGTTATCAAATCCAGATTTTAAAATTATGTTTAACCCCTTCGTGACGGGAGACATTCACTGTACGTGCCTATATGACTGGCCACGTGCACTGCACATGACGAGTTTTTTAAGGCTCTATAATGCCGGTAACCGCTCAGTGGCTACCAGTCATTGATGAATGCCTCAGTATTGATGCATTCATTAATGAAATAGTTAAGCTTTGTAATAGCTTCTTTCTTTAATTAATGAAAGAATGAAGCCGTTACATACAAATACGGGATCGCTAAATGGCGATCCCGTATTTGACAGCTGAAGATAGCAGAGAGGTAGCAGAGTGAGTCACCTCTCTGCTATTCGTTTTGACAGCTTGATAGACTGTCCCGATGTTTATGATACATCGGGACAGACAGGCAGTGTTACAATGTATCTCTGTGCCTGAAATGTATCACTTCTGATCATCTGAGCAGGATCAAAGACCTTTAGGCTGGGTTCACACCTAGGCGTATCGAATATGCGCGTTTGTCGCGCGTTTTTACCGCATTTTGCTGTAGAAAAAACGTACGACAAATGCGCGTTTCCGAGTGCTACCTGGCTGTATCCCAATGTATAAGCGTGGCAAATACGCCCCAAATAAGCTCCTGTACTTCTTTGGGCGTAGGGCATTTTGCAGCGCGTTCCTACGCGCTGTAAAATGCCCAGGTGGGAACCATGCCCATAGGCAATCATTGGTTTTCACATGTTGAGCATTTTACAGAGCGTAGGAACACGCTGTAAAATGCCCGGGTGTGAACCAGGCCTTAGTGAGATCTGAATCTGACATGCTGTCAGGATCAGTCTATAAGGTTATTATTAGCTGTTCCTAAGTTTGGAGCAGCCTAATAATAGCCAAAAATGTAAAAAAGTTAATTTATCAAGCAGTCATGGTGACTGCTTGATATAAATTGACAAAAAAACATTTATTTTTTTGTAAAAAGTGTAAAAAAAATAAAATAATAAAGTGTAATTTAAGTGCTACGCAAACTGTTGGCGCTATATAAATCCTGTATAATAATAATAATAATAAAATAAAAGATACCCCCCAATCTATCCACTTTATATAGACACACTGGGACTGATTTACTAAAGGACATGTGTGTATGCTGTCACATGGGTATTGTGCAGACAACCGGATTGTTTCCTCTCAGTATGTACTGTGCGCCCATGATGCATACAAACATGCACATCTGATTTCCAGCATGTATGGACGGAATTTTCTTCCAAGTTATGGAGTATAATAATACTTTAATGTTATGGGTCTGTGTAGAGACACAACAGCACTTCTACCAGTCGTTATACTTTTAGACCCCATTCACACTGAGCGTTTTGTAGCGCGATTTCCGCTCAAAAGCGATGCTCAATGTAGCTCAGTGTAGCTCTTCCAATGCATTTCAATGGAGATTTTCACATCTTGGAGCTCAATGTCGCCTGTAGCTTGTAGCTGAAGCTTGACGCTCGAACATGAGCAATTTTTCGGTGGATTTCAAGCGATTTGGCTCCAATAGACTTTAATAGACTGCCAAAAGAAGAGTTACGTAGCGCGACAAAATGTGCACTGTAGCCTAATGTTGTTCAAAATCGATCAGCTCAAATCAGCGCTGCAAAAGCGCTTATTTTGTTGTAGCTCAGTGTGAATGGGGTCTTAGTATCACAAGCGATGGAGTGCACCCTACAGCACTTAAATGTACACCAGATAAGTGTTGGCTTCCTTGAACTAAAAATTGTGATTTTCTCTAATCTATATAAATGCTGTCAGGGATGTACATCTGATTTAGGAACAAAACTGCATAAAGTGCAGAACTGGTTTTTTTCCAGACTGCAGAAGCACCAGATCATTATCATGATTTGGTCCAAGTGTTAAAAGGGTGCTGCAGTGACTTCAGGCTGATCACATTGTGTACAACATGGATAAGATATGCTCCCAGCACACCAAAGTGAAAATCTTCTTTTATTGCATAATCACACAGATAGGCAAGTTTTTGGGACCACATCGGACCCTGATGGAGGTTCCTTGTGTGGTTTCAAAATGTTGCTTATTTGTATGATCATGCAATAAAAAAAAGCTTTTGGTGTGCTGGGGACATATCTTGTCCAAGGTAAGCAGGAAAGTCACTTTGTTCTGCGGAAGGTTCTTCTTTACAAAGCTGCCTCTTATCACTTCTTACTATGTGCCCTGAAGGGGACTGTATTTTCTAAACCTACACTTTTTTCCTTTATGATTCTTGATAACTGTAATCTGCATAAACACTTCCTATACATTTCTACTGTGTATCAAATAATCCAGTCATAATCTCTATAAAAGGGAAATTAAAACCTTAGTACAGTGTCATTGGTTTGGCTAAATGGGTTGTCTTAATGTAAATAATAACATTTTTGCCATATGGTTGTTAATAATATATGTATCTGGGGGAGATATATTTGTTCTACATATGCAGTCTCTGTGTTTTGCTTAGTAGCACTGTAAAGGGATCTCAAGGTACATCTATAGGAGGTTTGACCTACCTAAAAAAAAAAACAATAAATCTCTATAAAGTAAAATACCCTTACCTACACCTGTCATGAGGGAAATATGGGTGCTACCTTTCTGAACTTTTTCTGAAATGCTAGTTGCCTGTCTATATCTGGCATTTCACACTTTTTGAGTCATAGGGGTTGATTTACTAACCTTTTAAACACACCACGAACGTGTATACACCTCTGTAGTGTGTTCCCTCCCAGCATGATCTATGGGAGGAATCGAAACACCTTTGTAGTGTGTACACACCCAGCAGGTGTGTTGTTCAAAGCCCTGCAATGAATTGCAAGGTAATGTGGTGTAAATTAGCTCTATGTTATGTTGCTTGCGTTGATGAATGCAGGAATGTAAATGCATGAGCTAACCATTTTTGTCTAAACTGTAAAGCAGCATTATATATGCATCATGTGCATGATTTTTCCATATATGGCATTAGTGGAAATATGCTTTTAGAGACTTTTTGGTTGATAAATACATTTTGCTGTGTGAAAATCACACACACCTGGTGTGTGTGTGTGTTTAGGTTAGTAAATCAACCCCATAGACTTGAAGCCAGAACATTTCATATTTGTTTCTGTTCAATGACTCAGAAAGCAGAGAAGCCAGAGGTTCAGCATAACAGATGGGTCAGAAAAGGCAGCCCCCTCCCACATCTCTGTCATGACAGCTTGGGATTGCTAATGTCATTCTCTGATGGCCACTAGAGGGAGCATTTACAGATATGAGTATATGAAATACAATAATTAAACTACAAAACACCAACAATCAATAACAAAAAAAAATTAGAAAAGAGAAAATTAGAAAAAAAGAGAAAATAAATTTCAGATTACTAATTTAAACTGCATACTCAGTAAAATATAGCTTTTTTTAAGCAGATGGATTGCCACTCACACCTGCATTTAATTTCATTTCCTATTTCAGCTGAAAGGGAAAACACTGCTGTGAACCTGACCTGAAATTGAATCTAGTACAGAGAGGATTATGGGTATTTAACACAAAGGCAATTACAGGTAACACAGCTGAAAATAAGCTGAATGATTGCATACTATAGACAGATGAAAAGCAGTTAGGTGATTTTAAACATTACTTTGAATTCTTATGTATGATCTATTAATTATAGCAAAATATATGTAAAATTATTCAAGCTAAAATCCAAGAAACTAGCCAGGGTGGATTTGATCTAAATCATGATTTATATCAGTAGTAAAAAGGCTTGATTTAAATCAACTCGATTTCAATCATAATTTTTAAAGAGCAACTGTCATCTCTGTCCTGCAGCGGCTCCTCCTCTGACCCGCTGTTGACTCACCGACAGTCCCATTCACTTTAATGGGACGGCTGGTGATGCGGCAGTGACACAACAAGGTGAGGGACGTGGAGGGCAGCAGGTGAGTGGATTTGCAAAACAATGGGATAAAAGAATATTCCTGAACTTTGTTTTATGATTTATCTCATGGTTACTTACTGTGAAATTGTGTGAATGCATCAATGAAGTGTATATTATCTCAGCTTGCAGAGCTTGGATTCATTGAATGAGTTTACCAAAAATGTAAATATTGCAGACTTTACAGCCTCATGCTATATAACTAAGCTCCAGTTCATGCTGAATGAACCAAATTATTAATGTATCTGAAATAGAAAACTATATTTATATAGATTTTTACTCTAAAAGCATTTTATTAAAATACATTTGATAAAAATCCAATTTAAATTAAAAAGCCGATTTTAAAAACGAATCATCGATTTTTACCCACCCTGAAAATAGCTAATACTGTACATAGATAAAATACATATATGGAGCTGTTTAAGCTGACAAAGGATTTGTATTTCTGGCTGTCCATTCCAAGTTTTTACACAGATCTGCCCCACAACGCGAAATTTGACTAGCAGAGGAGGAGACCCGATCTTTGCTGCAGTTTCACTTTCACTTATGGGACCATTCCACATCCTGTGACAGTGAAAGAAGAGGCAGCACACTGATGACCTGACCACTCTGTCACTCCTCTCCCATCATCATGCTCCTTGCACTGCAGACCAACTGGCTTCCCCTCCTCCTCTCTGAAGTTAATTCAGGTACTAACAGTATTCAAATAAAAGAGTAAATACATATAATGGTGTAATTATGAGCACAGAGCTGCATTCATATGTGCATTTTTTTATCTGCCTGTAGCCTGCAGCTTTAATTCCACTCTTCCTTCTTCTACAATTCCACTTTTTCTTTCTTTAATTTGTCAGCCTTCGATTTTTGTCTCTAATTTAAATTTTTAACCATCTCTTTTACCTTCATCACATTAAATATTTTATCTTATACTCGTCAAGTTACTTAGTGACAAGATAAATATATTTGAGAATTAAACAAGGCCAAGGCCAGCAGACAAGACCTCTGGAATAATACATTTTTTGTATGTTTATTATGATCTCCCTGAGATCTGTAACATATAGAGGGGAATTTATCAAACCCGGAGCTGACGAAATCTGGAGCAGCTGTGCATGGTAAACAATCAGCTTCTCTCTTCAGTGTGTTCAGTTAAGATTTGAAAATGAAAGAGAGAAGCTGATTAGTTGCCATGCACAGCTGCTCCAGATTTTGTCTGCTCCAGTTTTGATGAATTTCCTTCACATTGTTTTCCTATTTCCATGTTGAAAGGTCCAGCTATAAAAGGAAAACATTTTATCCTTGTTTAAAAACCGTAAAGAAATGATTGAAAATGAAAAAAAAAAAAGAATTTATTTGACGTAAAAAATATATATGAACCACCATGTATATATAGGGCACGACACCACACCCCGAAAACTTACATATCCAACAACACAGTACACAATTGTGGGGCTTCTAGGGTGTCAAAACAGGGATGAAAACCTTAAAAGCCCCACAATTGTGTACTTTGTTGTTAGATATGTAAGAATTTATTTGACTATTTGTCCCAGATGGGACAGTATCAGCTTCTTGCAATGAGTAGAAGATCTGATGATGAAAGTAGAAATGTAATTATTTAAATTATTTTACTTACATAATAAATATATCGTTGGATTGCATAAAACTGGGACAGTGAGGCAATCATGGTACTAGATATAGTACCCGAAATATAGCAGAATAGAAGACTATAAAGCTTTCTACCTAGTAAGACTTTTTAAAATGTAACCAGCCATCTGAAAAATACTGGAGCCACAGGACGCCACAACTGGACAATTTCATTTGGAACGTGACCTAGCTGAGGTGAAGGACAACATACAAAACTACAATGGTTGCAAAGTGGCTTAACAATGTGGAGGACATCCACAGGATGAAAGATTTAATTCACTCCAAAAAGTACAGAATGGAAGCATGCAATAAGACATTATTGGGTCAGCTTCTTCTTTTCTGATGAAGGCAAATGCCTATTGGTGGGTTTGGATTGAGGTTCTCCTTTTTCTCCTGCTTCTACTTCTCCTCCTTCCTGTTGGCTTTCTCTTTCTTCTCTTTCTCCCAGGAACCTAACCTCTCTCTTCTTCACTTTCCTTTAATCTACTCTTCACCTCCCTCGGGGGTCATCCATCTCTCTCCCTACCCCTCTGTCCACCCCTTCCCCCTCTGTCCACTTGTTTCATGGACTATAATGATGACCTTTTAGATACCCTTGGTGGCCGATTTCACCAATTGTTAGTTGAGACACACACAAAACATTTTGTTGTTTTGCTCTCCAATGGGGTTTATTGTTATACATTATTTATTATTCATTGTTATATAACCATTTGATGCCATGACTTTGTATTCTTCAGTACACTGTGTGTTTTCTATTGTCTCTTAACTTGTAAAACAAAGAATCAATTTAAAAAAAAAACCTGTGATGGAGATGTTCTCCAAAGCACATATGGACAGTTGCCTGTCCTAAGTTCTAAATCTCACCCTCTGCACACTAAACCCCAACCCCTTGTCATATATGTTTGTCTGGGCTGGTGCAGACAGGTTTGCTGCCAATAAGTATAAAACAAGAAGAATGGCAAGGCACACCAGGCAACATCAGGGAGTCAGTAAAAGGTCACCAGAAAAAGAATATGGTAACTTTCCAAATCTCGATGATTCAACTTGATTCACAGACTGTGCAAATACACTGTATAATAATTGCTCACACATTAGAATGGGGTTAATCTAGCACACATGGATACTTGTCTTCAATGCATCTGTTCTACTTACTGTACTTACAGGACCGACAAACGTGCATTTAAAAAGAACACATGCTTACAAAAATAGCTTGAAGTTGCTCAGTTTCCTGCCAGGAGCTGTGAAAACTTGGCAAAGGTAGTAAGGGACACTGCAAAACTTGTTTTTCTCTGTGATTATATGCTACATGCCGAGATTAAAGTCATGATGTGAGTCCAGTTCCAAAGGCAAACAGCACATAGTAATGTTAGGAATCCCAACAACCTGACCTCATTCTTTAAGGAGGAGCAACCCAGTATGCACAGTAATTTAGCTAACACTCCTAATGTAAATACTAAAGTGTATGACTACTGCTTTATACTATG
This sequence comes from Nanorana parkeri, assembly GCF_000935625.1. Lineage (NCBI taxonomy): Eukaryota > Metazoa > Chordata > Amphibia > Anura > Dicroglossidae > Nanorana > Nanorana parkeri. The sequence continues at coordinate 736,608 of NW_017306875.1, read as the reverse complement.
AACTGTACTTGCAAAGCTTTACACATGCTGGCCGTGATTTTGAATTTTCTGCACAATGAAAGCCTTTTATTTTACTTCCATGCCTTTTCATTTTACTTTCATGTCTTACATAGGGCTATAACTAGTCTTGTGTCTCATAGCACAAGTTAAGGCCAAGACCCTAACAAATTCTCCATTTGTTAAGTCACTGATCCTAAAAAACTAAAACTCACCACAACAAACAACATAAACCACATAGCCTTATCAACAAAGCCACAGTAAAGCTTGATATAACTTTTAGCTGCCAGTCATGCATGGAATCCATGAATGAATAATTTGAGTACATTGCAGGAGAATTTGTATGTTTGTGTTTATGAAGAGGATGGGGGAGGGGGGGGTTCTGAATGCATCAGTTATTCAGAGGAATACAATACCGATTGGGTGGGAAATTATCTGATCAACTTTCAGCTAAGTTGGCTAAGGAGAGGAACATGAGCCAGGACCACCAAAGGGACAACCAATCATGAGCATTCCTTCATCCAACTATAAACATTCTCCAATGTATGTATGCACCTATAACCTCACATTCTATGTATCTGATTTATATAACAATTACATTTTTCGCTTAATTGCATAAGTATACATACTGTACTGTATATTAATGTACTAAGTGCAAGCTCTTCATTTTCTGTTCACAAATAACACCGCATTCATATTTATTTTACTACCACTCCTGGATTACCAAATAACAGTAAGGTATTCCAGCATCCATGCATCCAGTTACAAAGATATACCCATCAGCAGGGCTCGAAAAATCCACTCGTCTGCTCGTCTATGACGAGCAGACTGTGGAGCACGACGAGCAGCTTCCCGGCCGGCCGTTGTAATTACACGGCCGGCCGGGAGCTTTACAGTCAAGCTATCTAGCGTCTCGAGAGACGCTCCATTAAAAAAAAAAGTAATACAAAAATGAAAGATTCATAAAAAAAATAAAGAAGCATAACATTTATTTGTTTAAACATTTTTTTTTAAGTCCGCGCCCGCAACATACACACGCATATATGCGTCAGGTGCGCCTACGTGCCGCACATGTTGCATATCGCCGCAAACGGAGTGAGAGCAATAATTTTAGAGCCATTAAGGCCGGGTTCACACCTGGGCGTTTTACAGCGCTGATCGACGCGCTGTAAAACACCCTGCAAGTGAAATCCCATTATTTCCTATGGGCATGGTGTTGGAACGTGCTGAAAACGCCCTATGCCCAAAGAAGTACAGGAGCTTCTTTGGGGCGTATTTCCGCGTTTGACACACGTCATACACGCATATTTCGAATGCCTAGGTGGGAACCCAGCCTAAAGGAGAACTATGAGGTGAGTGCTTTTCACTCACCTCATAGTTCTAGCCGGCCTGTGACAATGAGACTGTCACAGGTCGGCTCAGTAGATCGCGAAGTGAGCGAACACATACCGGTGTTCGCTCACTTCTCGATCCTGTCACGACACAGAGCCGTGACAGGGGAGGGGCTGGATTCCCCCCTCCCCACTCTGATCTGCCAGCGCGGACTGGCGGAGCGGATGGGGGAGGGGGCAGGTACAGCTGGATCTGCCTTTAGATAGGCAGAGCCAGTGGTCACTCACGCAGCTGGGCGGATCCAGACATAATTGTCGGGATCCGCTTCAGATGCGGCGTCTCAGTATACCGCGAGCTGCAGCTTGCGGTATACTGAGCTTAGGGTGATGGGAGGACGCTAGTTTGTGTCCTGCCGTTACCCTAAGGAAAACTATGGGGAAAAGCCCTAACCCCATAGTTCTCCTTTAATCACTGATAACACTAAACTGATGAACAGTAAAAGCGTTTTAATCGTCGCCTATGGGCGTTTTTTGAGATTTTTGTGGGCGCACGCAATTTTAAGGCTTGACATGTTTAGTGTCTATTTACCCGACGTTACCCTGACTTTTATGTTTTACTAAAAATATGGGTAAGAATAAATGTTTTATAACATAACGTAGGGAAACTTTTTTGTTTTTTTTTACATTTATGGTACTTTTTTAATTATATAGTAAAAAAAAATACCCCCAGTGGTGATTATATACCTCCAAAAGCAAGCTCTATCTGTCCCCAAACGTTTTTAACATAAATTGCAAGGCTATAGTCCGGTCATGCTGACTGGTGAAATTTTTTACTGACTGGTGAGACACTATCAAATTTTTCAAGCCCTGCCCATCAGATTCAGCACTCACCGGAAATGTTAGACCAGCATTTCTTCGACTATTAACAGTTATAGTGGAATATAATATAATAATTGTGCTTTATACTATTAAACCACCGTCCTCGATTATTTTAGAATTTTAAATATCTTTTTAAATGGGGTCTTCATTGTGGTATTTGGCATTTAATCAAATAGATAGACAAATGCAAATATTAAATCTGGATTGCTTTTATTTATATGCATTTATACAATAAAAACATTTTATAGAAAAAAAAAATATCATCCACAAAGTTTTCCACTGTTCTAATGCATCACATGTATAGGTATGGAGATGTCAAGTGGGTAAAACAACAGTCTTCCACTGTTCTAATGCATCACATGTATAGGTATGGAGATGTCAAGTGGGTAAAACAACAGTCTTCCACTGTTCTAATGCATCACATGTATAGGTATGGAGATGTCAAGTGGGTAAAACAACTACTTTAGGATCAGGTTTACCTTTAAATTTCAGATTTCAAATTCTGACATGCATATATTTATGTATATGTAAATAGCCATCTACAATAAACACATATAATTAAGTACATAATTGATCAAACCCTATGCGTAGTGTAAAATGTTGGTATAATTAGAACTAATTGTATGGTACAATCAAGATGAATGCTCACAGAATGTGTAATTGTCAGTATCCATGACACTAGACAAACATATGAATGATAAATGGCACCCTGTCTTCCCCATATTTACAAAGACCACATTTCTGTAGGCCTATAAACGCATGTAATATAGACTCTCGATCATTAGTTCTCATGGTAATTGCCAGTAACAACAACAACAACAAGCGCCCCATGCTTTTTTTCCCTCCTTCTAGCTCTTTGGTCACTCCACACCAGCACAGAGAGAAGGGTATACAGCTTTATATCCTCTAGTATATCTGACAAGAACTTGAAACACAGTCACAGAGTTCAAAGCAAAAATAAAACCAACCTATCGTAACTATGTTTATTTAAAGCCCATCTCAGGGCTACCCCCACACTGCAAGGGTTACGCGTTGTTTATGTCTAAGGGACACTATTAAGGCTGTTCACTTTCCTGAAACCTGCTCCCACCATCTCTCTCCAGGTTGCTAGACCTTTCCTCCCCTTGACTTCGTTGGTCTAAGGACCGATGAGGTCATCACGTGTTATGCAGGCCCCATGAGGACTCCGAGGGACATTCCAACATCCAGAGCAGTGGGGAAGAAGAAGTGAGTTCCACTGGAGCCAAGATCAGGTAAGTAAAACAGCTTAATTTGAGTCCCCTTAAAGAAACAAGCACATAACCCTTGTAGTGCAGGGGATATCCCCACTGCAAGGGTAATTGTTTTTTTCTTTAGCTGCAGATTTCAAATCAAGTAAAAACAATTACAAATGCCAGCTTCAGTATTACTGACGCTTTTTGTCGATTACTAGTTAGTTAACCAGCTCAGCCCCTCTGATGAAGTTAATTGATAATATTATTTTTGGAATTTGTAATTGTTTTACTCTGTTTTAAGTAAACCTGAATAGTGCTTTGCTGGTTTTATTTTCGCTTTGAACTTTTTGACTGTGTATCAAGTTCTTGCTAAATTTTCGAGAGGATGCTTTCCTGAGGAAGATGAGGAGGAGGTGCAAAGTCCCAGGTAAAAGTGAAGCTGTAATCCCATCTGTCTGTGACGGTGTGGAGCTCGGGAGTGACCAAAGATCTAAGAGGAGTAAAAACAGCACCAGGCGGTTGCTGTTGCTTCTGGCAATTACCTAGAAGAGCGATGTAGGCCTGGCATTACTAGTGAGTACTGAATCTGATGGATATACTTTGTAATTGAAAGCACGGCTTTTGGCATACTATTGATGTTGATTTTTTTTGTTACATTTTCTTTTCCATTTTAATTTCCTCTTTTGGCTTGGTGTGCTGTTGTAATTACTACATTTGTATTATTGATTACAGAAAACTATAAATATTAAGAAAACTATAGTGCTGTACAAGAAAGACTGCCTGTTGCAGCTGAAAAGAGGCAAAATGTTTGTTCTGCACATGGTTTGAGAACATAAAATGCATTTGCATCCTATGATGTAATGTATCATATCATACAATTTTAAACATCCTATTCACTGGCAAAACTGCCTTCCAGGCCAACATCAGATCTAGCGGCCGCTTTGAAGCAGCATAGCCAAGTGAATGAGCTCACTTTTCTCTATTATAGACAAGCAATTCAGCTTGATCACCCCCTCCTACTGGAACATATGATAGTAAGCTCCTAGTGTTATACTGATAGCACTGTGCAAAGCAGTGGCGCCTGACTGGCCCATAACACTACACTTCCCTATTCCAATCTGATGCTGGCTGTGCAGGGGATTAGGTGAAGATAAGACCAATTCCTGGTACTTATTATTATACTTAAATAATAGATTTAGGAAGGTTTAGTGCATATACACTGCCTATCCAAAAAAAGTCACAAATATTTAGCTGGACCGGCTTTAGCTTTAATTACGGCACGCATGTGCCGTGGCATCTTTTTGATAAGCTTATTCAATGTCACAACATTTATTTTCATCCAGAGTTGCATTAACTTTTCACCAAGATCTTGTAGTGATGATGGGAGAGTTGGAGTACTACTTAAAGTCCCAAAGATTCTCAATGATGTTAAGATCTGGACTCATTGGTGGTCAATCGATGTGTGAAAATTATGTCTCATGCTCCCTCGACCAATCTTTCACAGTTTGAGCCCAATGAATCCTGGCATTGTCATCTTGGAATATGCCTGTGCGATCAAGGAAGAAAAAGCCATTGATGGAGAAACCTGGTCATTCAGTATTTACAGGTAGGCAGCTGACCTCATTTATTGGGGACATAACATATGAAACATATTAGTAACTGCAGTAATTATCCAATGGAAGATTCTTACCTATTTGCTTAGCTAAATCCAGGTGGCGACTTTTTTTTTTTTTTTTTGGCTTGGCATTGTATAACTAGATAAATAGGTAGTTATTTTTATATGACTAAGGTTTTGCTTAAAGTTTATGAAAAGCCAAAGCATTTTTTGCTAATTTTGGATAAAATGTTGAAGGATTAAAACTACCAGTTTTTTATTGCTGTCTATATCTTTCAATGGGGACACGTGTTCAGGTGACAACTGTCTAAAAAGAGAATTTCCTTTCACTTACTGTTGTCTCTGGAATAGAAAGTAATACAGTATTTCTACAATGGAACAAAGGGGCTTTAACTATCCTATATTCTATCCAATCTTGGTTACAAAAATATTTAGGGCTTTAGATATAGCCTATTTGGTAAAGTGAAAAGAGAGTCTTTGTAACCCACAGCAAACTGGCAGATTCACCTGTATATTCGATTGTATTAGAAATGACAGCTGGAATCTGATTGATTGTTACAGGCCACAAAGGCAGTTTTGCTCCTCGACATTTTGATAAATTAGGTCAATTACATATAAATATACAGTGACTAAATCTCTCAGCATTTTCTATTATACAACTTGCAATTTCATTGGCGTTAACTATGAAATATATTCAGCTTGCTACACATGCACCTGACTGTGACTCATGAGGGCCATGCTCTCTATACCTTATTCCTCCACTAGAAAAACAAGATTAACCAAGCAGTAATGGCATACAATCCAGACTGGAAATCATTGTCACGGTGCCAGATTTCATCTATGCTCACACTGCAGAGCAACTATTCCAATTCATCATACACACGCAGCTGTTTTTCAAGGCAGGTTTGCCTTGAAATATAGTAGATATGGTCATCATTGTGTCCAACCTTACAGATGTGTGTGCTCATTGTGTTCAGTGAGAAAATGTGATGTTTGCTAATGCTACAAAAGCATGGAGTCAGCAGTTTTGATCTTTTTAAAGTAACTCTCTCATAGAAAAGGTATGGTGGTTGCCATAGCTGGACTTCTTTAAAAAATGCAGCTCATATGTTCCTGTCAATGTCAAGGAGACATTTGAAAATCTCGAATGGCACTCACCAGGGTTGGCCACTTCCACACTTATCTTAATACTCATTCTAGAACCCTTTCTCTGCATAATAAGATCCAACCAAAATATTAAAGCCATAACCAAACCCGCTGGTCAGCATAAAGTCACGGTAGGGGATGACCTAATCTTTTTTTCCTTACTTACTGAAGATGTCTATAGGATGTACTGTACTTCCTCAATGCACTGACAAGTTTTCACAGCTCTCACACAGCATGCCCTCTGAACCACATCTCAACATCAGTACAATGTAACATTATCATTACTTGCTGGAAGTAATGCATGATGGGCTATGTAGTCTTAAGAAATTGAGATTGCATCACACCAAACAGCAGGGAAAAAGATACAAAGCTGAAAGTAATGCATGATGGGCTATGTAGTCTTGAGAAATTGAGATTGCATCACACCAAACAGCAGGGAAAAAGATACAAAGCAAACTGGGAATCTAGGAAGCTGTCAAAAGTGATGGGCAGACAGAAGGCACTACTCACTACATAAAAGGGATTTTTTACATAAAACTTTAATTGTATTATCAAAAACAACAGCTTTCATAAAACCGCACTTATGATTTAACTAAACCAAAAATCAAATTAAATATCTGAGCATTAATATTACACCTAAATTCAGCAAACTATACAAGGAAAACTTCATCATAGAATCAAAAAATACATTAAGACATGGCATAATGTGACCTTGACAAAGTTTAGTCGGTGTAACATCCTTAAGATGTCCTTTCTTCCCTGTATATCAGGTTTGGAACACTGCGGCCGTCCAACTGCTGTGGAAATACAAATCCCATGAAGCATTGCTAGACACACAGAGGCATGAATACCAGATGCAGATGCATAATCGGATGAATAGTTTCACCACAGCTTGAGGCCTTTAGTTTGCCTACCCCTGCTGTGTATTATACCTGATGCAGGCTCTCCCATTTAAGATACCCATCTTTTCTTCTCGCAAGTCCATCCTAGTTTAGTTTTGGCCCAAAAACTACCCAGAATTTGATACAAAACCCTGCCCCCTTCAAAACAAAGGGGGAGTACTGTGTGGTCACTAGATATCTATTTCTATTAAATAGGTAGGTTCTATCTACCTTGCCAGAGTCCTAGACTGGTGCTAAAATAAAGTATTGAAACCATGGGTGACTTGGAGTGGCCACCGCTGGGACATCGTCGCACACGCTTACTTGCAAACTTATTTAAAGACTTTCAGTCATTTTGACATTCACCCCCTCCGATGGTGTCACCCAGGGGCAGCACCCCCCCTTGTGACACCACTGTTTGACTTTGGAACATGAGAACCCCCATAGCCTGTTCTCCATCCTCATGTGGCTTTCTTCCACCCTACCCCCCAGCGGTTCTTTCCACCCCAACTATCTGGACAGTGATGCAAACCATAAGGGCCACATTCCGCTCCACAGATTAATCCCCATTCCCTTTCACTGCCCCTGTCTTGGATGATCTAGACCAGTGGTGGCGAACCTTGGCACTCCAGCTGTGCCAAAACTACAAATCCCAAGATGCATCTGCCTCTGGGAGTTATGTCTGTGGCTGTCAGAGCCTTGCAATGCCTCATGGGACTTGTAGTTCCAAAACAGTGGAGTGCCAAGGTTCGCCATCACTGATCTAGACTTTCCACCTGGCCTAGAAAATATACATTTTCACCGCTTACTGTCTGCATCCAAATTACACCTACTTGGCTTCATAACCAAAGGTACCTGGGTTTTCCAAGAATGCAGCACAACTTTAATAGACCAACTGTTAGATGTTTAGGGCTGGTACCAGCCCACTTTCTTCACACTGCCAGAGCCCATGAACTTGCCCATGTTGAGTTTTGAATACCTTTGAGAAATTCTGCAGAGTCAACACCCCCACTCAGTATTCACTATCTAAAATGTATAATATTCTATGCACCCTCCCTGCAGAACAATAGCCTTCCTTTATTCATAAATTGGTGGATGAGCTCAAACTCTCCTCACAGCAACAAGGAGACCACATGCTTTACTTTGCAAATAAATCTTCTATAACTAACGCATTTTCAGATGGTCCTATACATATTACCTAAAATAAACAGCCACATCCCCTCATGCTGGTGACAGTGCACTAACGCTTAAAGCACGATGGCCTGAATACTCTTGTCTTGTACAAAACTACACCCGTTCTGGAGTGATGTTCGCGACACATCCTATCAAATATAAAGCATCTCTGGAAATTCACCTACTCAGTGCTGTGAGAGCATGCATTCCCCCACTATGGAAATAATCCCATCCCTCCCCCAAACAACTAAAAAATAAACAATATATTGCTAATGAAAGTTTTGAGTTCTCCCAACCAAGTACTCCTACCTAAAAAGAGATGCCGTAGGTCTCAACCTTTCAACTCTGAGCTAACTTTCCCTACTTATCTCCAGGAGCCATTTTAAACCACCATGTTCACATCTCCAGTGGTCCTGAGAGCCTCACCCTACAGTATTCTTGCCGTTGCTGATCCCATGGAGAACATCACTTAAGCTTGTTCATATACAATATTTCATGGATATTGTTTCAACTTACCTGTGAGGTGTCTGGCTTCACTAACTTTGAGTTACAGATCCGGAATAAGCATGCTGTAAATGAGTGTCAAAAAACGATATCAGAACTACTTTCCGTTATACAACGCACTAAAGTCAGGGAAGTACTGTATTTATTCTTATGGGAGAAGTAATCAGTGTCAACCTCCATATGTTTTTAATGAATAATATTCATTAAAACCAGTCCTAAAAATGCTCCTGCTGTTATCGGCTGATCCAATGCAGTCTGTAAAATGGCTGCTCGTTGTGTGTTAGCTCAGGTCAATATTTAATGTGATGGCACAGGCTCAGTGCTTGGGCTGCCCAGTTAAAGAGGTAGCACCAAGCCTCAGCATTTTCAATTTTTCTAATTTTGTGTCCCTCTTCTGGCCACCTGTAGACATTGGAAGCTAAATTCAACAAGAGAACTGTTGGTGGAAGGTGGTAGAGAAGATGTTCAGAGGAATCAGAAGATTCTTTGGGAAACCTGAAACCATCTATCCATTCTCTTGTTTGGAGATGGTGCTGTAGAGGTGAAAGGTAGTGCTGCATACAAAACAGACAACGTTCTAGCATAATAACTTGACACAAGGGGTTTCTCAAAAGTTTGTCTTTGTTCAGATGTGCCTAGGACAGCATGAAGTTCAAATACAGAGTTGATTTTGGTTACCCAGCCATGAATGTCCTTGTTCTGAAGTTTTCTGTTATTAATTTGGTTTGGAATGCGTTATATGATTAGATAAATAAAAAGTTGCAGAACCAAAAAAGCCCTTATGTGCCCCTTTTGTATACCACTGTGCCACTAACATAGACTGTCCATGCTGATTCATATGGAGAACAGACAAATGGAACATGTTGAAAGCACATATTTTGCTAATTTCTAGCCTGGAATACTGACAGGAACAATTAAAATAGAATTCTGCCCAAAAAGTCAATGTATACCACATGTGACATTAAAAAACATTTTTCTGCTAGTGTTATGTCAATGTATACCACGTGTGAAATTAAATAAGGTTTTCTACTAGTGTTGTACTAGTGTATTAACTTTCAGTATTTGCCTGCACAGCAGTGTGACAGAAGTGTGTAACATTTTCTTATAACAAATTAAACAGCTTTGACAATGAACAAAAGAATCTGGTTGTTTGCTGAGAGTAACAAAGACAATTTTTTTTTTATTTTTTTTTTGCTGAATGAGTCTAACAGCTAAAATGTAGGCAGACCTAAAAGACATTTAATCCAGTTGTGCATTTATTAAATATAAGTACCTGAATCAGTCTTCAAATTACTTTGCTGTAATTCCCTGCACAGCATGGGGAGCGCGGGTCAGCAATTTAAGTGCTAAGATTCTAACATTGGGAACAGGTATGCAGAAAGGGAGAGCGCAGACTTGACCTCATCAATATGCTACTTCATTGCCCCATCAGTAACCTTGGGTAGGAAAGGTGACTGAGAAAGCAGAAGCATCAGCAACCAATTTTGTTAAAAGTACTGATCAGATCAGTGAGTACTGTTACCACTCGAGATGAGCTATTCTATCATATTACGCTCTTCCACCAATTTCCATAAATTTATCTTAAAACTTATTAGGGCTGAGAATTTATACGCTTAAGAAAGCAGTTTACATGCAGGGAAATAATAGAGGATACCATAAGTAATACAGTTGACAATCCGAGATGGATCCTGTAAAAAACTTGACTTTTGGAAGCTTATGACAATAGTAAATGGGTTACTATTATGTAATATGTTGATGCTCCCCTTCAGCTTGCTAAGCATCTGGCACTTGCTTTCTTCCTATTCTAAGCTTGTATTTTAGGTGGATAGGACACTAGATTATGTGAGCCATGCCTACGGACACCATCCTTCTTTGTTTCTGAGGCATCTTTGCTGTGGATTGTAGAGAGAGACTTGTTGCACTCCTTCCCGGATACCCCAACAACAGGGGAGGGTGCTTGTAGTGATTGCAGTTGGCACCACTAGTTACATGGATTATTTGAAGAGATGTCAGCAGCACACCAAAAACAAGCACTTTCGGGGCTACGCAGGGTCCCTTCATCAGGCTTAACATTGACAATGGTGGCCCCGAAAGCACTTGTTTTTACTTGACATGGTTCTTATTAAATTAACACATGGTTGTCCTGAAATGATTTTTGGTTTACTGTGGACTGGTGACCAAACCTGGACCATAAACTCAAGATGAGGCCAGAGCAGTGTTTTGTAAAGGAGTAGAAACATGTCTCTAGAGTAAATACCCTTTTTATGCATCATTGTATTCTGCTGGCATTGCTAGCTACAGCCTGTCTGTGGTCTACTAGTACTGTCAAATCTTTTTCACCAATCGCCAATTTTCCCACATATTGAGTAGCTTGCGTGCATATTTTTAGCACCCAAATGCATCACTTTAATTCAGTTAATTTTTCAGGACAAGCTTTTGGGGGTAGATCCCCCTTCTTTTTGGTCTAAGCAGTAAATCTACAAAGCCTATAGCTACAGTGGTGAATGAGGTTTTAAAGTGCTATTACCTTTTGTTCAGAGCATGTAAATACTTTAATGTACATAGTATGGACAAAGGATCAATACAATTATATTGCTAACCAGTGGTTTCCAGGAAAAAAACAGAGGCACTGCACAGCTCTAACAGAGTATGGTAGCAACAGGATAGCACAAGTTCTGTAGCACAGAGGTTATGGCAGTCTTTCTTCATGTTTGATTCATAGCTATATTTCCTGAGGAGTAAGTATATGAACTGTCAATCCCAAGAGGCAGGAATAACCATTCATATGTGATCAAATCTGTGATCTGATAACAGATTAATCATCATAGTTACATAGTAAGTCAGTTTGAAAAAATACACAAACCCATCAAGTTCAACCTCCATCACAAGATCTCTTGTTAATGTTAGATTTTTAGGAATAACTTTTTTTTGCAAATCAGTGGCACAGCTGTTTGAACAATTGCATTGTGTGTACACATGCACATTAACATGTGTTGCGTTAAAGCGGACCCTTAAACTCAAAAATCTAATTCTACTAATGCATCCCTCTATGTATGATGATTAATAATAACATGGCATGTCAGGTGTAAAATGCTGTGATTTTGAAATGCTTACACTTGCAGAGCATTCACTTCCTGCTTTGAAAGGGAAATTTGACTTCAGTTTGCCAAAGCAATGACCACTGGGATTGCCTTGTCATCAGCAGAGCATTACTGGCAAATCTCATCTGAAATGTCATGAGATCCCAAGGAAAGGCATTTTCCTCCCCTGAGATCATGTGCATGGTCAAATGTCCTTGTCGCATGTCTACTCAAATGTGCCATAAATCCAGGAAGTAATAGGAGAGCCAGTAATCTGCCCTTAGTAAACATGACCACTGGCAGAAGATTGGGGAAGAAAAGAGAAATAGGGTAAAGAATAGACATGTGCGATTCGTTTCGTTCCGAATCGAAATTCGGACGAATTTTCGTAAATTCGGATGTATCCGAATTCCGAATTACAGACATAACTAATGCAAACGAATCCGAATTTCCATTTCCGAAATTCGGTAGCGTTCGCACGAACGTTCGTTTCGTTTTCTGTTCTTATTCGTTTCTTATTCGTTTCTTATTCGTTTCGTTCGTTGGAGCAAAGTGACATTAGAGAAGGAGAAAAATATTTTTTCCCCCTCAAATGTCACTTTTGCTGCAAACGAACGAAACGAATAAGAAACGAATAAGAACAGAAAACGAAACGAACGTTCGTACTAACGCTACCGAATTTCGTCCGAATCCGAATTCCGAATCCGAATTGACTTTCACACCCGAATCCCGAAAAACGAAATAACACAAATCCGAATTTAAAACGAAACGAAACAAATTTTTTGGCAGTGCACATGTCTAGTAAAGAATGCAAAGAATGCAAAGAATACAAAGCCTGTAGTTATCTAGAAGTATGTGTGTGTAGATTGTCATTACTAAACATTTCTAAAGGTGTGTTTGTTGTTATTTTAAAGATATGGGTAAAGATCCACTTTAAGGCTGCCCATATATTTGAGGGGGCTACCAAACACACCACAATGAATCTAAAATCACAACTGCACCATTTTTTGCCAACACAGTGCAACAAAAGCATGATAGTACACTACCATTTGTTGTGATATAAGCACAAGAGGTGCAAGGGCTTTTTTTGTATGATGTTGCTTTTATACTGTGCTTTCTGATACTGCAAAACATATTTGCAGGTTTCTAAAGTTTGTGGGTATCTGCTAATAATGGGACTTGGCAAAGACCCGGCTGAAGTTGAACACATATGAAGTAGGATTGACAGACAGCTGTCCCTTGCGGCAGCATAGATTTGTTTGCATGACACCACAAAGACGCACTGCAAAGGCAGTTTTACATTTTCCCCAGAGTCCAGCTTTTATCTAGCACCACCCTGAAAAACAAGAAGGTTTATACTTAACTCTTTGGCATGCGGATTGTTGAAACTTCGGTCTCTCAAAGCTCTCTGGGTTTTTCCAGTTGACCCTTATGTCACCACACACGATCCGACATAACTGGAAGTGTCAGATAGCTGTTGTGCCTGAGATTCTTCAAGAGCATAAAGTTTTAACACGCCACCAGGCAGAGAGTTAAATATAAACCATCTTTTACAGGGCGATACAAGATTAATTTTCTCCACCGAGTGACAGGGTGGCTTTAATATCAGCAGAACAGAAATAGGACAGAAAGAGCTGTGACATTTGCTCATGTTTTCACATTGTATATATTTGTCTTTCAGATGATTGTATTTTTCTCAACAAAATTGGAGTTGAACTTTAGATATTCTAGAAGCCATGTGACTCAAAGTGATGTTTGTCCAGGTTTGATGAATAGGCATGCCAGTTCCTAAAATGTTGCACATTATAAAGCAAGTTTAACAGTTGTCATAAAAATATAACCACATGCATGAGCAACACTTTAAAAACTCCTCTCATCTAACTAAGATAATTTTTACATTCCCAACATGGAATATTACAAATCCCTTCAACTCTGTCTTTGGATTTCCAAACATCATAAACTAGAGCTCTCATTTACACCTCTCTCTCTCTCTCTCCTTATAAACATCTCTGTCTTCATGTTCCTGCATCTAGGGCACCATATCTGCATTATATCAAGCAATCCCAGTAACATCCTCCTAGCCCCCTATGAGTAGGTAAAAAAATTGGGAGTCCGATTTGACCACTACAAAAAGTGAGGAGACCTGGGTGGTCATATAGTTGACAGTAGCTACTAGCCAAATGTTCTATCAACATGTTCACCTTATAAACAACTTACAAAGTACTTCTGCGCTGGTACTTGGTCCCAACCAGAATGGCACACGCAATTCACTCTTATCCAAAGACATGTTTCTGAGGCTGTTCTACTGATGGCACTGTAATTTGCATTTGGTGGTGATGTCCACTAATAACTAATTTTTTTTTTCCAGAGTATACGGTCTTATGCACAGCTTTTTGGGTATTATAATATGTTAGGTTCTATGGACTACCATACTACATCTCCCTTCAGTTGGTCTGATGAAATATCAACAACTGCTTTTTTTTTTTGTCCCCTAATGTCCATACAAATGTACACACAAAATAAAAAAATTGGTAGGGGAAAAATGAAGAATTTTTCTGGCAAAATAAAGTTTGCTGTCTCTCACTTTAACATTCACCTATTACACTTTTTAAAATTTGTTTAACATATAGCCCTATCCCCATAAATAATCTGCATCATTTAATTACTAGAAAGGGTAACGTCATTATCCTTATTGCATATCTCCAGACCAGTACACCCGATAGCCCTAAAGGATTTGGCTCATATACTCATGCTGGCTATGAGTTGGTTGTTTATAGACATATTTAAGTAGTGTTATTTGTTACAAATCCTCCTGCGCAAGGATTAGAGAGAAAATTCTCATGTACTTCTGTACAAATTTTCATCTACAATTTATCCTCCTGCAGGAAGACCTGAAAACATAGAATTCTTTGAACTTCTGTTATTCTTTTATTTTCAATAAAAAGAGTGAAACAGAAAACATAGATAAGCTTTAACTGAAGGCTCTAACACAAGAGTCACATCACAACAAAAGCTACTTGTATTACTGTAAAAAGATCTATGAGGGGAGCTTAGATGCACGTGTAACATGTCATGCAGGAAAAACATTTTAAAGAACTTCACTAAATCATTGCATTCTTACTTTGGAGTGCTGGCTTTTTTCTATTTCAGGTTTTTATTGTTGTCATATTGTTTGTCATATGACACCTGTTCATATGACAAATAAAGTTTGTAGACTCACTTTGGAGAGATTTTCTCTCATTTCCTGTTTCCTGGCTTTAACCTTTTTAGATTCTATCTAAAACTAAAAAAAAGTTTTGGCTTTACATACAATTTATTTCTGCAGTAAATGATGCTTTACTGCAGCAGCATCTAAAGATAATGTTTAAACCTCTATAAAGAACAGGACTAAGCTTTGTAGAATTGCTTATGTAATAAAAAAGAAAAGCTATGCCCAGGCACCATGAGGAGGGATTAAGGGCTCTGCTATGTCACTTCCTGTTAGTGTTTGTTACAACTGTGTCAGACTGCAATTCCCATCATGCAATGGTAATTGTAGTATTCAATGGACTAGCATGTGGATGGGAACACATTCCAATAGGCGTGACAGACCAGGCGCCTCCTAGCTTGTCAGTCCAACTATGATGCAATGATGGGCAGGATAGACCAGGAGTCTCATGGCCTGTCAATCAAGGGAGTAGGCAGTGGGCATGGGTGGGACTGACAGGAGTCTGAGACTCCCATTACAGTAAGCGGCAAGTAATAACACTTCTATTGTTAGAAACAAACAACAATGGGGAAGTTACATGACTAGTGGTTGGCGAAAGAGCAGGTACAGAAGCCACCAGTCTTACATAAGAAATGTTAGCTACACTATGCCCCGAAAATGCTGCATTTGAATACAAATTGAGCAGTGGCTGATGCTTTGATGCAAAAGGCTCACGTCAGTTAAAGGTAGGAACCAAATTTTACAATACTGATAAAAAAAATTTAGAAAGTTCAGCTTTAATGTTAAAAAAGGCTGAAGAAGAAAACAAAGACCTTTAATATTAAATAGGATGATAGGTTCAGGTGATGTCTAAGATCAATGAGAAGTTTCCCTTTCCAATAATCATGGGGAAACACTGAGAAAGTGGTGGAAAACATCAAAACCAACAACAATTAAAAAGAAGGATGTAAAGGGAACCTTCCAATGTTAGCTATGTAGATACAGTTGCCTCAGACATTCAACTCTTGATTGTCACATAAACACTCTCTCTGATTAGGAACTTGATAAATCCCACCTAAATGAAAGATCTTTCGTAACTGCTACCTTGCCTCATAAATGTCCAAATGTAAATACAATTTCTAATTCTCATATAAGCTTTAAAATGTGATGGTAATTTAAGAAGTATTGTTCAATATTTCTAACTCTGCTGCTTTTCATAAAATAATTCCTGTTCACCCTATCGATCCTGCAAGTATGATTGCATTGCTATGGCTTTCATCAATTTGCACTTGATTTGCAAGTGTTTACTGAAATTAAGGAAGTGATTGAACATTTGTGTGGTAGAACACTGCAAACCATTCAAGTTTTTTTTAAATTGAATGCTGATAAAATACTTAAATGAGCAGCATAAGCCTTCAGAATCTTAACAGAGATCACGTATAAAAAAAACTTGGGGTTAATGAAAAACATAAAAAATATATGTAAGCGATATTTTTCAGTTTTGCGCAGAATTAAATGGGAGCAGAGACACATGTGATGCTCCCATCTTGGGAATATGTCAGCCACAATATTACATGCATGTGTTTGTCTGCTCTCATTAAATAAATACTATATTAAAAGTATCACACCAATGATACACTTACCTGGCATCCTCGTGTCTGTAAAGTTGTCACATGCTTTGACAGTTGGCACGCAGCCAGAGTACCTGTAAATGAAGAAGAGAGGAAACCGTTAATTCAGTTGAAGATAGCCCCCAAAGCAGCCACACAGCATTTCCTTGGTTTCTTAAGTCTCTCCTGTATGAGAGAGGACTTCTTATTGTTACTTATTGATAGAGTGGTTTTACATATTAAAATATTTCACGGCTTGAGTTGTGGTGGCGAAGCCGGTTGTTATTTGCTGGTTATGTTAATTGTTCATGATAATATTTGATATGAAAGTATTTAAAGGAGTGGTTTTACGTATAAAAATATTTTACAGCTTAAGTCGTGGTGGTTAAGCTGGTTGTTATTTGCTGGTTATGTTTGTTGTTCATGATAATATTTGATATTAAAATATTTAAATTGATATCATATAACTATTTTATTAAAGGCCGTGGCCAGTTAATATCCAGCTCTTGCCTGTTTCATTGTTTTTTTGTCCTTGTTATGTTATTATATAGTATGTATCGATTGTGCTGACCATAATCCCACACATAATACATATTTTCTGGTAATTATCAAGAACATTTTTGTGCGTGTTGCGGGGGTAGTCCAGGCAGCAAAGTTCTTTTTAATCTGACTAGCAGTCAGTTTTATTTAAAAGGTTGCAATAAAACAGAAAATAAATCCTTGCCATCCAGGCTCTGGATGGCAACCTTCTATTAACAACCATCCACCTTGTAGCTCTCTCAGAATGCTCTCTCAGAATGCTCTCTCAGAATGCTCTCTGAGTCCCAGGCCAGAGCAACATCCTGTTTCCGCCTTCCTCCTTTTATCTCACCTGGATAAGCAATTGTCTAAGCAATTAACCATCCAGGTGAGACATAAAACCTGAGCTGGATCCTTCAGACCCAAAGTCAGCCCGAAAACCTGCTCTGGGTTCCGCTATTCCTGTACATAGGATAGAAAGCGAGGGGAAATATACCGTCCCTCAATGACTTCTCCTTTCCTTGTGTCACAGTGTATACAGTACATTTCTTGGTAGTAACATTTCCAAAGTATTCAGCAAGTTAAATCATTGTGTATACCAAGTGATTAATCATAACAAATTTGGGTCATGTATAAACTTCAGAGCTTTTGAACTATGCTATCTAAACAGCTTGATTTCCCTCCCTGTGAAATCACTAAATTCTATTTTTTGTAGTGGTCATGAATATCACAATTCTGAAAGATAAAGGGAATTTATCATATTAATTATGTGCTGGTGACATTCTTTTGCCCTATATGTCTGTTATGAAGTTTTCATTGCTACAAAACATTGCCTTGAGCTGATTAAACTTTGCTTAAAGTTTATGGTAACAAAACTTTTATTGACTCTTTCCTACCCAAATAACTCTGTTATCATGATGTCAGCAAAAGTCCCGCTCTGCGCATGCGCAAAGGAGGACGGCCACGCGCATGCACAGTGCACATCCTTCCCAGGGAAAGACGCGCCAAATGGCACACCGCAAGTGACGCGCATATGGCGCGGAAACACGCCAAATGGCGCAAAGGAAGTGACATGATTGATTGACTCACTGCCCTATTTAAACCCAGCTCACACGCCCATTAGTTGCTGGTTTGTCTTTCCAGCTTGTGCGTGTTCCTTGAATCCCATTTTGCCTGGTCCTGTATACTCCTGAACTCCCTGGATTTTGACTTGTTCCTGTTTTGACGACCATCCCTGCTTGCTGCCTGCCTTTTTGACCTCGGACTGTTCTCTGGATTATTTTTCTGCCTGCTCCCTTTTGTACTGTATCGGATCTCCTGGCTATTGACCCCGGCTTGTTGTGACCTCGATTACTGGATTTCCCTGAGCACTCGTGCCACTCATTGTCTGCCTGGCCTTTGTTCCCAAACTCAAAGGCCACAAGGCACGAGGTGCAAGAGAAGCCTCCTCAAACATTCGGTCTCCCTACTAGGTACGTGATACATGAACTACTTACTAGATCAACTCTATTTGTGCATAAATGAAAAACATGTTTGTTTAACTAATGAATGTAATGTGATTTTAAATCAGAATGCAGAGCTGATTTTTTGTGAAAGGGGGTAAAGGTCCACTGATAACAGTAATCTGAATTCGGATTATGTGTTTTGCCGATTTGTGTTGTTTTCAAGAGGATCAGGCAACAATCCCATTTCTACGAATCCTGCATACAACCGGCAGCCAACCTCTCTTGAGTATACAATCTTGCAATTTAGAAACCCTGCCTAACCCTGTTCTTCCCTTTGACAATCTGTGCTGGCAGACACTTACAGCATCATTCTACTCCCTTCTCCATTGATGTAAGCATGAACATTTGGTCAAGCAGGCCTTTCATGTTTATGGATCACTCACATAGCACAGGTGCTACTGGTCACCTAAATCATACCTGCATGGCAAACCACGCTTCTATGTCTTTGGTCACCTTTTGGATTAGGTTCCATACGCTGCCCAAACAAATAAATGAATAGTTGAAACCGTCTGACCTGCCAAATTATTTGTGATTCTGTGAAACCACTTCTGTAGTTTGACACTACTTTCTGTGTTGAGTATATATTTTCTTTATTTGTTCAACCTTCACAAAGTGATCACAAATAAAGAATACACGGAGCACAAAATATAGAAACTACAAATACTTCATACTGTTTTAGTAAAAAAGATATCACGATGGTTGAGTATAAATGTCAAGCACATCTTGGCAGGTTAAGTACTTGGGTAAACACCACAGCTGTATACAGTCTAGCTAAATAACTCCACGATATTGTTGAAAGGGGCAGCAAGAAAACATGAGAGAAAAAGGAAAAAGGAGAGAGCGAGTTGTGACTCCAACAATATGAAAAGACTGGAGGGAATGCATGTTGGGAGACCCAACCTCAGTCCCTGATATTTACTTCAAACAATGTGCAGCTGTTTCTGTTACATGTAAATTCATGTAATAAGAAAATAAATAAAGACTACTCAGTAGCACTGCATTATTATAGCTGACTTTCACAGAGGCAGTTAAAATGCATCTCTTACAAGAACAAGGTAGGGAAGGGTTAGAACCCATGTTAAGATTTTATTGTTTTCTGTGTCCCCCCTGGTGAAATTCACCCCCTTTATTTATTCTAGTGACCGCTGTTGCTAGGAGTGAAATTGAGGAAAAACTCAACATTTTCAGCAGAACGGCACCAGAACAGGGACACAGATGAAGTGGTTGATTTACTAACCTTATAAACACACCACGAACATGTATACACCTCTGTAGTGTGTTCCCTCCCAGCATGATCTATGGGTGGAATCTAACCGCCGTTGTAGTGTGTACACACCCAGCAGGTGTGTTGTGCAAAGCCTTGCATGAATTGCAAGGTGATGTTGTGTAAATTAGCTCTATGTTGTGTTGCTTGCGTTGATGAATGTAGGAATGTAAATGCATGAGTTAACCATTTTTTTATAAACTGTGAAGCAGCATTATATATGCATCATGTGCATGATTTTTCCATATATGGCATTAGTGGAAATATGCTTTTAGAGACTTTTTGGTTGATAAATACGTTTTGCTGTGTGAAAATCACACGCACCTGGTGCGTGCGTGTGTTTAGGTTAGTAAATCACCCCCGAAGTCTTCCAAAGGAGACACTTGTTTCTGGCCAACTGTCCAACCGAGAACACACTTTGGAGAGATTTCTTCACACTACCTGTTGTGTTTACAGGACAGGAAGTAAAAGGAAAAATCTCTCTAATGAGGCGCAGATGGGAACAAAAAAAGAAGGGTTTTACTCTTCCCTTCTCTTTCCTAAAAAATGTTTTTTTGACTTTAGATATACTTTAAAGGTATAGTCCACCTTTTCCAAAAAAAATGTATTCAATATAACCAGTTGCCGTCCGCCCGTTGCAAAAAAATGGACGGACGGCACAGTCGCATTGGTGGGTTGATGGCATTTTTTTTCTGCTCACGCATAAGCTTTTAAAGCGTCGCCTATGGCCAATTTGGGTAATATAGTTTTTTGAGGTTTCGCGCACGCACGCAATTTTAAGGCTTGACATGTTTGGTGTCTTTTTACCCGACGTGACCCAATCTCTTATATTTTACTAAAAAATTGGGTAATAATAAATGTTTTATCATTTAATATAGGGGAAACAGATTTTTTTTAAAAAAAATTTCGGTAATTTTTCCTTTATATAGTAAAAAATAAAACCCGCAGTGGTGATTAAATATCACCAAAAGAAAGCTTGATCTGTCCCTAAAAAACTGGTATAAATTAATTTCAGTACAGCGTTGCATGACAAAATAAATGTCAGTCACAGTACTGCAGCGCACAATACTGAAAAATGGCCTGGATGGGAAGGGGGTGTAACATCGCGGAGTTCAACTGGTTAAACACATTTACAAAAGAAAGAAACATGTATTTATTATTTTTTGCATTTGAGCTTGCAAAGCATTGCAACTGTAGTTAGTGGGTTCAATGCCCAGGTTCCTGCAGATTCTACCTGCCAATGGCTCTAACCGAGGAGCAGAAGGTGGTGAGTTTGGAACATGTCTGAAATATATGAAGAAGAAAGCCTTTCTTCTAGCTGCATCCCTGAAACATCGATGTGCTATGGAGGAAAGATTTGTGTAGTACAACTCTTGCAACCAACTTCCTGGTATCTGTTGCTTATGTAAGATCTATGTGAAAAGTAATATACCATCTATCGCTGCCCTGGAGTGTATTGGGTTAGATAGATTCCATGTTAAATAATTAAGGCACCATGAATATAATACAACAATTATTTGGGATGTGTAGTTCAAAGGTATCAACACTGCAGTAAGATTATGTTTCCATAGTGATGCCATGCAATATATCTGTATCCTGTAGCAGGCTTTTATTGAGGGTCCATATGAACGACACTTGTGGCTGGTCCTGAGAGACAAGGTGAATGATATGGAAGCATGTCCTGAAAAAAGGTGTTTGCTGCTGAGACTGAAGATATTTTCAGAAGTTCTATATTTTAAATCAGATTTCTTTGTAAAACACTAATTCATTTACTAAAGGCAAATAAGCTGTTTGTTCTGCGAAGGAAATTTGCAATTTGCAGAAAATTCCCCTTTGTTTGGTAAATATATAACAATTTCACCTTGCAAAGAATACCCCATCATGTGCAAGGGAAATTAAAGTGTATTTTTGCTTGCACATGATTGAATGATGGAGTTCAGTAGAGCTTTACCTCACTAACTAAACTAAAGGGACACTTCTGCAAAGTGCAAATTCCCTTGCAAAGTAAGCAGCCTATCCTCCTTTAGTTAATCAACCCCACACTGTTGAAAGTACAGTCTCCCTAAGTATAGTCTCCCTATGTACAACACGTGATATTTATGAAGAGGTATCTTCACTTTCAATAGTGGTGAAAGATAGATGCAAGGAGCCTCTAGGACAGCGGTTGTCAACCTGTGGGTCGTGACCCCGTCAGGGGTCGAATAACGCTTTGCCAGGGGTCGCCCGGGAGCCTCCCGCTATTGGATAGCGGCTCCAGGGAGAGAAACGCCAGTGGTTCTCAACCCGTGGATCGCTGTGCGATTTCTGCTGTGCTAGGTGAGAGTCCTACTCAGCCCTCTTCTAGTGCAGCAGTGTCAGTTCTCCTGCCACTACGCCAGATGTCGCTGCAGCAGCCACGTCATCCCTAAATTTTATCGTTGGGGGTCACCACAACTTTGCAAATGTTACCAAGGGGCCCTAGAAAGGTTGAGAACCACTGCTCTAGGAGCATCTAGAGCCTGTTTGAGCTCAAAATCAAAAAATTACCCCTATGGCTTATGTACCTTCTGGAAATAAAAAAAACCCAAAACTTTGCAATTATGAAATGTAATTTTTATTTAGTAGACCGATATAAGCTAGCCTTCCTTGGGTATTCCATCAATGAACTATAACTGCTATGAATGTTGTACATCACTGTACTTATCCACCTGGAAGTTTTGAGTGTTTCCATCCATCATTGCGTGTTTAACACTTCTAGTTACAATCTCCATAATAAAAAGCATTACACCATAGCAGTTAGCATTAAAGAAACCAACAGAGGGAGTGAAAACTGCTCATAATGGCTACATCAGCTGTTTAGACCCAGGAGTTGAAGACTAGATATCTAAAAAATGTAGTACCATAGAGATAATAACATTTAAAAAAATGTTTAGATCTCCAATTTCTATTAAAAACTGAAATACAGTTTTGAGTGAACTGACATCATCACCAAGGAACTACGCTACTATAGTCAGCCAAAACATACAGTATGTGTAGGCTGAGATTAATCTTACCATTTTAACATACAGGACTGGCTGGGGCTGAGGAGCAAATGGTAGATTTTTGGAAAGTGGGTAAGACACTAAAGTATAAGACTGTTATATTGTGTGGTTGCTTATTTCTAGCAAAGAATATGAGGCCAACCCCAAATAAAAATGTTAGAGAGCTTAGCTGTGTCATGGACAGGACTGTAACGTAGAGTTTGCATAATTTATAAGTGTATTATAGTATATCCTGCTTTGTGTAAAATGCATGTTACTAACAATAGATATACTGTAACTATATTGTACCTACATGAACTATGCTAGCAGGGAAAATGTGTTGACAGTGCAAGTCCACAAATATTCTAGTGCATAACCTTGGTCAAATGCAGTAGTACAAGCTTTCTAGGAAAGGCCACAGTCTGGCTTGAATTCTGTTGTTATTGGCTTTTATCCACTGAATCAGTTGTTTTCTATGACAGTCTAAGCTGCTGGACTGCAACAGTTAGTGCTGGACGGCACAGCAGTAATGTCTACCACATGTACTAGAATGCCAACATTTACTGAGTCTTGCTGCAGAGAGGTCAACAGAACAAAGCTGGGTATGAAAAATAGTTATCGTAAGCCCATCTATAAAGTCTGAGCCCTTACCTGTTAAAACAAGACTCTGCACTTGCCCATTTGTCCTGCTGCAATTCAATGTGAACTTGCACAAAATGTGAATGACCTAGCATTCAATCTGTTTGGGAATACAGTCCCTTAACATTACACCCTGTGCACTCTAGTAGCTAAGGTGCAAATAGTATATATAAGAATTTATTTATTCAGGAAAAGATCCATACATGACCTAGTATGCACTTCTAGAATTTAATTCATGTCAAGGGATACTCCCTGTGACACACATTTAATTCTAGAAATTAACACTGTGTCATGTTAAGGTGTGAAAGAAAATGTCATTCTGATGAAGTGGAGGAGACCTAAAACATGTAAGTGATGTCAAGCTATAGCGGCAACAGGAGGTCCAGGTTTTTTTCAAGTCATTTTCCAAGTCATTCCAGTCAATTATACAAGGATGTTGTTGGTTGAGTAGAATGCACTAAGAAATCCTGCCAAGTGCTTTTGCCATTAACTTAAAATCTAGTAAATTTCTATACATAGGTCTTGTAATTACTAAGATTACAGGACTATCCATTGCTCGTTCATTCTTAAACTGAAAGTAAAGTTACAAAAATTAAAATTTGTTGGAAGGTAGGGTTTTAGAAAAATCTTCCTCTTTCCCCCAGTAATTTTTTTAATGCCTGTATACACTGTGTGGAGCTTGCAAGTATGATGCCAGGGACAATATAACTCATGTGTGCATGCAATAGCCCAAGAGGATGCCCAGGATCCTGGAAGTGGTGATGGTGGAGATGGCAGTAGCAGAGGACAGAGCAGGGTACCAAAGATCGATCTGACAGCATTGGAGAAGGACACACTTGTAAGGTAAGTGTGCCCTAATGTGCAAGTATACACAGAAAAGGTCAGGAGCAAAGGTTACTCCTATGAGACCAACCACCAGGAAAAGCAAAGGGTGCATGTCATTCCGAAGTGACAAAATACAGAACAAAGGGAAAGGTCATAAGCCACATGGAATTGCTCCCTGACAAACCAGAGACAAGAGGTCACAAGGGTTATCGGTAAGCTGCAGTGTGGAAGCATGGTTTGCCATGGAACCATGTGCGCACCACTGAGGTCACAGTTGAGTTCCTTAAAGGGGTTCTAAACCCTCCGGTTTTTTTGCCTATATCTACTGCTAGCAAGCAGTAGATGTAGGCGAGAAGTGTAAAAAAAAAAAAAACGCTTAAAATCCTTTTAAACTTACCTCGTTATCGCCGCTCGTTCCCGCGCAGAGAATCAGGAACTGCTTGTACGGCCGCAAAGGATCTTGGGGCGGACGCATGCGCAGTTCCAAATCTCTCGGCCGGGAGACGAGCAGACACGCAAGGTAAGTCTATGGACGCTTGCACCCGCCTGCAGACACCGCTGGATCGGAGAGACAGAGCAGTCAGCGCTGGATCGGAGTGACGTCACACCGCTGGAGGGACAGATGAAAACATGGGGAAAGAAGAGGAAGATCGGAAAAAGAGACATCATTTAAGGTAAGTGCTAACATTTACATTGGGGGGAGGGAAAAAATGTTTTGCCTTTAATGTCACTTTAAGTTAATTTTTTTTATCCAGGCTATCTTTATCTGCATTGTTGAACAAAAAAATGCCTTTGCACAGAGCTCAGTAGCTAAATATGAAATATATAGACAACTGAGTGTTTCAGAGCAATTTCTTCTTGAGCTGGTTTGGTTTAGGTTCCAGCTCCAGAAGACCAGGGAAGGCTCCAGCCCATGCACAAACTGTGGCTCATGGTTCTGTGCACAGGATCACAGCCAGGCATGCACGAGCGGCTAGACATGCACAAGTTAACGTGCACGCTAAGTAGCGTGTGCGTGAGCATGCTTGATACTCTTGGTGGCAGATGACCTATATAAACTGGTGTGTGACATGGACAGATTGCTGGGTGGTCTTCAGCTAGTTCCTGAATTCTATGAACAAACATGCTGTTCTAATTTCCTGCTTCTGGAACTTGTCTACCGATTGTGAACCCAGCCTGTATATTGCACTCTGCTTTCTGCTGATTTTTCAACTCACTGTTTGGTTGTTGTCTATTTTCACTTGGCTAGAGACTATGCTCCCACTACTTTGGACACTGAAGCGTCTGGTTAATGCTCAGTGATCTAGAGCCATTCTGGTCCCACACCTAATTACTGTCTTTGCTTGCAAATTCTTGGTGCCCTCACATTTCCTGTTACAACTCCCAAGGGGTTGGACAAGACATGCAAGAGAAGCCTCCTCTTCAGCTTGGTCTTCACCCATATATGTAGCAACCTGTATGCTGTGTACACATGCCTCTGCTGGTTGTAGAGAGAAAGGTCTGCTTTCACTGTGCTCTTTCTTTAACCCTTTCACTGCCACCGACATTGGTCATTCATCAGCAGCAGTGGGCCCTTGTAAACAGAGTCCCACGGCTATAGCCACCGGGAATCTGTTTACATGTGTAAGGCCGACTGGCTGCTTTATACTGGAAGTGATTCAATTGGTTGTAAAGCTGCTTGATCACTTCCACATGCCAGTAAATGTGTGCATTCCCCACCTTCCTTTCTGGGCTCTGCTGCCCATCCTGTGGGCCCAGGATCAGCATCGTGGGTGTAGAGAGATCAATGAACACTCATTCACTGATCACATCCCCACTGAACAAAGCCAGAAGCAATGCTAATTTTATTATTTTCAGCTTTTGAGCCATCATTCCAGGCCAAATATGCCTGGGAAGAAGCTGATCAAGCATGATCTGTGCTTGAATGGGCTGCAAAGGTGACTTTATGGGACCCATAATGTCTCCTTAAAGAGCACCTGTCATCATTAAAGTGCTAATACATAGGGGGCTTGTGATAGCAATATAGGTAAGTAAAAAAGTCCCCCACCCCCCCATAAAGGCATATACTAACATAAACACACGTACAGAGTGCCTACGTATGACAACAACAACTGTGCCACACATGTTAGGTATCACTGCGTACGCCAGAGTAGCAGTACTGAGTGAGCAATACTTCTAGGGCTATTATTCATGATTAACTCTAAATTGACGACCTATACAGGCTTTTAAAACGTTGCCTGTGGACAATTTCTAAAATACAGATATTTGTGTAAGGAGTCCACTTCACTTGACATATGACTACGTCTGATAGGACCTGAAGTGTGCCATGGTCCTGGCGGACAGTAATGCCAATAAGGGGGCATACTCTGATAGTGTGAAGAGTGAAATGAGGTGAACTCCTGACTGAAAAACCCCAAGGGATGGGTGGGGGGGGGTTGCTCGGAAGACCTCCCGTCCCCAGCAGATGGATCGGCGCTGCTTAAGTGGGGTAAGGAGGCGCAGACCCCTCCCACAAATTCAGGCTAACCTATTAGCCTTCCAACATGTTTACTTGGCACAACCTCCTCTTTTATATTTTGCCAAAAAAGGGTATTATATTGTGTTTTGTTTACTGAAATGTTGGGTTTGATTAAGAGTTGTGCTAATATCATGTCAGATAAAACATTTGCAATTGCCACCACTTTATTCTACGGTGGTCTGTGCTTTCAGGAAATATATAATTCTGGGGGGTTTTAGGTAATTATCAGGCCTAAAATGTGGATTTTAACATGTGCAAAAAATAACAGCAAAACGTCTGGCAGCGTATTATAGTTACAAAACCCTTTAATACTCTTTCAATGTTGCATTGGTTCACCCTGTATTCAGTGTTTATTTCATATAAATAGTAAAATGTTACAAAATATTCATTTTAAACATATAAACTTAAAAATGAAAATAAAATTGACCCAAAACCATTATAATTTCCCCTAAGATTTTTAGTAATATTTATTATAGACATATGTTGAACAAAAAAAACATCACAATGAGAGGGATTAGAATGTGTTATTGTTTGTGAGTTAATAAAATAAAAATACAAGAGAATAGATACAATGAAATGAAACAAATGTGTAGATGAATACAGATGAACTGAAAAGCATATTGTAAATTCTGTTCTACTTATTGAACAAAATATTAATGAAAATATCAGTGTTTCTCTTCAGATATATGTGATGTTGCTATTGCAGGTTTCATGTATTAAAAGAGAGCATGAGCTCCTAATTATATATACAGGGCATATGGGGATATGTATGCTGTCCTAGCACGGCTTCTCCTGGTGTCCTCAATTGTACAGTAACTGGAAACATTGCTGTTAACCTCTTCGTGTCTGGAGGACCAGTTGTGACAGAACATCATTTTGCACTGCAAGTAATCTTTTTCCCCACTGGTACATTTGATGTTTCATTTAGAGGAAAAATAGGAGTTTCGTTTGGCAGAATTTCATTTAAACAAACTGAAGCATGCTTATTTATGATGCAGTAGTTACCCTGACCTAATTAGTACAGATATAAGGACATGATTCTAAAATGCTTGCATTAGGATAACAATGCCACACACAAGCATGGTGATACTTTATGCAAGGTGTAATATAATATATTATTGTTTTTTTATTTTTTTATTCCTGAAGCCCCAACACATTTCCTGTACTTTAAAGAATGCATGGGCTGTTCATATCTGTCCTCTTCCTTAAAAGAGTTTGCAATACTATGTCCCTACCATGGTAATCTAACCAGATCTAATACACTCAGGGGGGAGTTTATCAAAACTGGAGCAGACAAAATCTGGAGCAGTTGCCCATGGCAACCAATCAGCTTCTCTCTTCAGTTTGCTCAGGGGAGATTTGAAAATGAGACAGAGAAGCTGATTGGTTGCAGTGCAAATCTGCTCCAGATTTTGTCTGCTCACATTTTGATAAATTCCCCCCTCAGAGTTTAATGTGGGTGGTAAACACAGGAAGAACATGCGAGCTCGATGCACATATTTTCCCTGGCAGAGACTGAACCCAGTACTCCAGTGCTGCAAGCTAAATGTTCCAACCATGTTACACTTTAACTATTGTTTATACTAGGAAACATCAATAATTGCTACAGTATTTGTAGGATTGGCAGATCCCAGGTACACTGGATCCAATGGCAGAACTATTACGAGAGGAGCCTAAGTGACAGCTAACTCCACACAACTGTTTTCTATTGGCCGGGACCAGCTGTCATTACAATGAGAGCTTAGTGGGGCCAGCGGTGAAATCAAAGCCAGCTCTGCTAAGCTCTCATCGTAATGACAGAACAGCGTCCCCTGGTTACTGGGTAACCAGGGGACACTGATCTGTCATTACAATGAGAGCTTAGTGGAGCCGGCTTTGATATCACCGCTGGCCCGGCTAAGCTCTCATTGTAATGACAGCTGGTCCCGGCCAATAGAAAACAGTTGGGCGGAGCCAGCTGTCACTGCTAGCTCCTCTCAATTGTTTTCTATTTTTTTTCTACTTTTTTTAATGGTTTTCTATTCTGCTCGGTACCACAGAGGCTATTCACTCACTCCAGTTCAACATCCAAATGAATAGGCCGAAAAGCAGCGGGTAGCCTGCTGGAGGTTCGGCTCTGCCGATTCAGATGTTGGATCGGCTGAGTCGAACTCCTTCTGCACTTCGGCAGCTTTGTGAATAACACTCCATGTATTTAAACAGAGCTGTCAGTCTCAGTCATCTTTCCCTCCCCGTTATGTGAATTCCTTGACTTTGCCCCATGGGTGCTCTCTGTATTAATAGAGAGCTGGAAACGAAAATTCCTGTCAGCCTTCATTGATTTTATTTTCCTGGATAATATTCAAAGCGCAGATTCCAGATTTCCCCACAGTTTAATTGTTTGCCTTATAACTTGATTACTCTGGTTTATGGTTAGAGAGTTAATAAAAAAGTTGATCAGTTGAAATATTAATGCTTCACTACTAGGGATGGAGAGGTGATACTAATTTATACTGTACTTTCTATATGACCAAAATGGTTCATACTGAAAAAAACACTAACCAGTTTCTGCAATAATTAATGAATTTCTCTAATAAATAATTGGCCATCAAACATTTAATGACAATCTGGTTGGCCATTTGAAGCTTAAGTTGGCCATAGATGGCTGGAATTTTGGGCAATTCCTGTGAATCAGGCAAAATTGGAGCCATGGGGGGCCCCATCAACCCAACCTGGCTCTACAAACGTTTGTTGAAAAATTTGATAGAGAAAATTGTCAGCTGAACAGTGACTGCAGTCACCATTCAATAATGCAAGCAGCCTCACTCCCACGGCCAATTGAATAGAATAGCTTGCAATGGAAGATTACTCCATCTGCACTGTTTATCAAAGATAGGCAAATCGAGAGGTTCCTCTTGTTAAACCCCTGGGCTGAACGAGAATGTGTATGGCCAGCTTTAAAGTAAAGTTCCTGCTTAGAAGCAGGCACTATGATATGTCTGTATTTTATTGAGCAGAAAGGCCTGTTCTGTGTCCCTCTCTAGTTTGACATTATTAATGGGGGTCTGACCTTCTCTAACTTCATGGCTAAACGTTATTAGTTGGTAAACAGAAACAAACAAAAAAGAGCGCTACTACCTGATATTGAATGGCATATATTCATGAGAGAAAGACCAAATATGTGTAACTTACAGTTGGAAGTCCGCAAATGTGTTGAACCAATGACCGGTGTACAGAGGAAGTCCAAAGCCGAATACTGCAGCAGTGGATGGATGAGGGGGCGCTGTGAAGTTTCCTAGCGGCACGCGTGCACGGCGGCTAAGGGGGGAAGGACCGCGGCGGTTGTGGAACCGGGACCGCGAGCGGCTGTGTTCGGTGCGTGTATGGTGGAGTCAGATCAGTAGGCAAAGTATCGACAGGGCGTCTGAGTGGGTGGGCGCTGTGCATAGACAGGCTCGCTACATCGTGGTGACTACGCGTTTTTGGACTTCCTCTGTACACCGGTCATTGGTTCAACACATTTGCGGACTTCCAACTGTAAGTTACACATATTTGGTCTTTCTCTCATGAATAAATGCCTTTCAATATCAGGTAGTAGCGCTCTTTTTTGTTTGTTTCTGTTTACCATTCGAATTTGCAGGGTCCTCTCCCTGTCAGTGAGAGCCTGCACACCATAACTCACAGCCCGGGATTTTTCCAGTGACTAAGTATCAGTTGTGCGCTTATGGTTTTTTGTTCTGTTGCATTTAAACGTTATTAGTTGCCACCCATCTGTCCTAAAAGAGTGGTTACTGACGTCTAAAGTGTGAAATGGCAGGACTTTATCATGAAGTCAGGTAAAGTCAGGGCTCACTTTAAAAAGTAGAACTAAATCACAGAGGGGCACATAAGAGGTTCTTTGGGCTAAAACTGGTGCTACTCGCTGTTAGACAGGACTATAAAGCTGGCCATTTGCGTATAGATTTTTCCCTTGTCAGATCGCAGAATAAACAAGAGAAAAATCGCCTGATTTTCCCATCATGCTAAGCAATGTGGATGGAGGAATCTCTACTGCCGGCTATTATATTCAGCAGCTGCAGCACCCACGGCTGCCTGAATAGCCAAACTAATAGGATACAGTCACTGTTCGGCTGAGACTTTTCCACCCAGCTCAACAAAAGTCGGTTTAAAAGTCTGGTGCTGACAGGGCCACCCACGGCTGAAATTTCAGCTAAACTTTGAGCTAAGTATGGGCCCACAGATTGAATTTCAATGAAAAATTTGAGCTATGTAAGGGCTGTCTAAGAGAAGCATTACTTTTACCAGGTGCTGCTGGGCTGGGAATTATGGAAAGCTAATATTGAGCAATCCAGGTATTTAAGCCTGCTGTGAAATATGTGAAACTAAAGGTAATTCATTTTATCATCTGTCTGGAGTTTAGGTTCACATACTGCAAATATAATTAGCTCGAAACTGATTTTATTGAACTTCCTGTAATACCGTGCACACCGGAAAACAGATGACAGTAGCCAAACATGTGAGCTGATTAGGCTGTATTGCACTGCATGTTTCCATCATCATATTGTATTTCAGGCAGCATTAGAGGAGGAAGAGAGCTCAGAGAGGACACTGTGGTGATGCTGATTCATAAACCAATAAGCATGCAGGAAGTGGTATAAAACAGGAAGCTTCACAGCCACTGACTTTAAAACCCAACTCCGGGCTAAATGTATTCTTTTTTTCCCTAAATTGTTCCCTTGCCAGTTAAAAACAAAGAAACAGCTATACACACACACATCAGCTCCAGAACTGTTTCCCACAGCACTTCCACCATATTACTTTTCTGCCAAAAGATATCTTCAGTTTTCCACACTGAATTATGCCTAGCTTCAACCCCTAAAGACTGAGGACGTCCTACAAGGCCTGCACCCTGAGTGGATATTATTGTGGCACTTTGCATTAACTGTGTAAAGATACAGAGAGCGGTTGTCATGTAATGTTGTTACGTCAGCGCCTTTCTCTGTGGTATTAAGGACCACCCACCACTGAGAGAAAGAGGACACTGCACATCATATGGGGTGATATGCTGGCAGGGGGCTAATCCTGGAGTTGGACTTTAAATACCGCTGTCACCCCCGGGCTGCATAGTGGAGAAGCTGCATATGAATCACAAATACAACTGATGCTGTATACAGATAGTTATCAATTCGGAGCTCCACTTTTTATTTCAATTAAAACATACACTGACTTACATTTAAGTAGAAATACTATTCAAGAATCACAGCATATTTAAAAAAGTTTACTTTCCAATATTTTACAGACCAGACTGTCATAAAGTTATATCCAAAAGTTGGATGAACTACAAGAATAATCCAACTGGTAATAAAGATTTTTTTTTTCACTTGACCTTAAACCTAAAAAAGAGAAATAAGCTTTTCTGGCCAGATTACCCAGTTTCCATACTGAATATGTGTCTGAATTTTACAGTCAGGTCTCAGCACACTCAGATTTCATTGGTTCACCAGTCAACTGTTGTGATGTGACAGAAGACCAAGTAATTATGATAGAAACATAACATCTTGTGTGTTTTCTATGTGTTGTTGAAATACTCCAAAACCTTACACATACTACAGTGGAAGATCAAATGATTACTGAGAAGGTATTACATAAAAAAATACAATTTGCTTTAACATATATTAGCTTCTATAAAATTGCACAAAAACTGCAAACTTTTTTTATTTTCCAGAGCATTTGAAACACAACACAGATGATAGACATGAACTCAGTAATGAAAGTAACAATTTATTCATTTTCACACCAATATGAAACAGCACTTTAGAGCTGATAGTAAGTAGAGGTTGTATCTACTTTCATTTTGGTGTAAACAGGGGAAATACTTAGTTAAAAGCAGGTAGCTCAGTGTGGAAGATGTCTGTGATCTGTCATGTGCATTATTACGGTTGTCTGAGATGTAGAAGCTGCTCTGCAGTAGTCAGAAGGTACTTGGACTAGCAACATGCAGATACATTCCATAACACTTTGGGTCATGCAATATATACACTATATAATGGGATACCCAAAGAGGAACAAGTTAGTACCTTCTGGATCTTCAAAGATAGAGGGTTTCTACAGGGTTCTGTAGACATTCTTTAAGCTAGTCCTGTTTGGTAGATGTGTCTCGGAAAAGACTTTTGGATCCAGCAGATTTCTCCTGGACAATCAGGAGGTTGCAGGTGGTATAATAGCAGGTTTGCTTTAACTGTCACTGCTATGAGAGTCCACACGTTTCTCACACAGTAGTGAGAAAGAGTTAAAGGGGACTGTTCACAGGTGTGGTTAGAGAACTCCCAATGAGCAGTTTTCTATCATTTTGTGGCAAGGCCTATCCCAGCAGCACGTTTGCCTACTCTCCTAGCAAAAAGACTAGTCAGGCTCAGTTGAAGCATGGGACGCACCATGTGCATGCCAGATGTTCACACAAATATGTTACTGTGGTCTAATACTCCTGTCAAAGCAAGGAATAAACACCACTGAGATGACCTCTAGTACAGAGATTTTGCTCTGCACTGTTCCCCTGCTGAATAATAGGCAGTTGATTATGAGTACCACTGAATAGTTTTAATAAATAACTGTGGAAATGTTATCACAACATTCAAGTCCTTTATTCTTGTGTTTAATATAATGCCATTGTTGGATTGACTGAGTGGAACACTATAGGGAATATTTCTCTTATTGAATCCATATCCTTGGCATGTGCGTTGATCCTTTGGAGAAGACTCAGAAGGAGCCCATTAGGGATGAGTAAATCTGCATGGGTTTGACCTGAGAACAGTTTAGTAAATCTTTCTCAAAGTTCGCACAATTTGCGGCAAACCCAATTGAAGTCTATGGATTGGGTGAATCTTGTTTTTTATTATCCTGGCCATTTGAGGGGCTAATAAGAAAGCCATTGTCAAAGAAAGGGCATGGGAGGCTCAGCACTTTCATCGGGGGCATGTACCAATGTCAAAATTACAATTAATAAACAACTAAAGACATAATCTTTCCCTATACAGAACTGTCACGTCTCTCAACACCTCCCTTACACACTGAAAAATGGGTGCTGTGAGCCCAACCTTTTATGGAAAGGGGACTGGGTTATCCATTCCTTCAAATTATTAGCTCATGGGACTAAGGGAAAGGCTATGCACTGCATTATAGGTTGTTCCTAATTTATGGCAGCGAAAGTCCAAACTTTTAAGCCAAAAGTTAAATCGGGAGGACATATACTAACCTCCTTCTGTGACCCAAAGCTCAGTATGTATATATATACTGAGAGCGCAGCAGCTGGGACGCATCTCGACAATACTGTCTCCATCTACCCAGCTGCGTGAGTGACAGCTGGCTCTGCCTGTCCAGAGGCAGAGCCAGCTATGCCCATCTCCTACCCCATTCATTCCTCCACTCAGCACTGGAGGATCGGAAAGGGGAGGGGGAAATCCCTGTGGGGAGCGGTGACTGACAGTCACCGCTCACTGCAGGGAACCGATCGGGAAGTGAGCGGATCGGTGCATGTTTCTGCTCACTTCCCAATCAATAGAGCCGACGTGTGACAGTTTCTTTGTTACAGGTCAGCTCTAAGTATGAGGATGAGTGGAAATCACTCACCTTGGTTCTCCTTTAATTAAATTAAATTCCTGGGGTCTGACGCAAATCCACTGTAGCAGAGAACCAGAACCTCACCGCTAGAGCCCATATTAGAAAAATAGTCAATAGGAATAGTCAAACTTCGCTTTAGGCTAGGGAAATCATCCACAATGCTTCTCAGACCTCCTCAGATTGTGTCATCATATCTGGTAAGCATAATATCCTAAACAAGGGTTAAAGGATTATTAAAGCCTCACTTTTTTTGCATATATGTACTGCTAGCAAGTATTAGATATATGCAAAATCATTTCAAAAAGTTAACAAATGGGTTAAAACTTACCTGTGTCTCCGCCGCACGCTCCCGTCCGAAGATCTGAAGATTCTCGAGTGGCCGTAAAGGATCATGGGGCGGGCACATGCGCAGTAGCAGATCTTCGGACGGGAGAAGAGGAGTGACACAAGGTAAGTCAATGCAGGCAGCGTGCACCCGAACAGACTCAGTGGGACAGGAAGAGATAGGAGTCAGTGCCGGATTAGAGACCGGCACCAGTTCTGGAGGAACTCCTGTAAACTACTGACAAGAATAAGATGATCAGATCAAGAGGCATCATTTAAGGCAGGGATGTCCAAACGGCGGCCCTCCAGCTGTGGTGGAACTACGAATCCCATGAGGCTTTGCAAGATTCTCACAGACATGACTCCCGGAGAGAGATGCTACATTATATTTGTAGTTTCACCACAGCTGGAGGGCTGGAGTTTGGACATCCCTGATTTAAGGTAAGTCCTTACACCAGCATGGGGGGGGGGAAGGGGGGGTTGGCTTTAATGTCACTTTAAGAAACAGGAGAAGAGGCCTCTATAGTGTAAAATCGCATTAAACCTTTGTTGTAACTTAAAGAGATTACAGAACCATTAACAAATAAGGTTCTTAGCACAGAATAAACAATGCTCACATATATCACTCCTCTCCCTGCCAACAGCAACAACTGAAAGATCTAAATACAGAATGTGATGACGTCAGCAGCCCCTCCCATTCAACGCATTTAATCACACATGACTTCCTCAGGAGTAGTAATTATATGTACTGTATATACAGTATATATGTAGTATATGTATTTTGTTTGCACATCTTGTTACACGTTTATGCACATTTGGGAATTGCAATAGTCATGGTTTATTTTGGTATATAACAAATTATTTTTGCACATGTTATGTATACTTTTTTAGCATATAAATAAATATACAGTATATATTCACCAATCAGCCATAACACTATGACCACCTGCCTAATATTGAGTAGATCCCCCTTTTGCCACCAAAACAGTCTTGATCGGTCTAGACATGGACTCTACTAGACCTCCTTTAAGTCCTTTAAGTTGCGAGGTAAAGCCTTCATGGACAAGACTTGTTTTTTCAGTACATTCCACAGATGCTTAATTGGGTAAGGATATGGAGACTTTGAAGGCCAAGTCAACAACTCGTTGTGTTCCTCAAACCATTCTTGAACCATTTTTAGAGTGTGGCAGGGTCCATTATTTTGCTGAAAGAGGCCACTGCCATGAGGGAATACAGTTTCTATGAAGTGTGTACTTGGTTAGCAACAATATTTAGTAAGGTGGTACATGTCAAAATAACAGCCACATAAATGGCAGGACCCAAGGTTTTCCAGCAGAACATTGCCCAAAGCATCACACTGTTTCTGCAGGCTTGCCTTCTTTCAATAGTGAATCCTGGTGCCATATCTTCCCCGGGTAAATGATACGCACGCACTCGGCCATCCACATTATGTAAAAGAAAACATGATTCATCAGACCACGAATCCTTCTTCTATTGTTTGGTGGCCCAGTTCTGATGCTCATGTGCCCAATTGTAGGCACTTTTGACGGTGGACACGGATCAGCACGGGCACCCTGACTGGTCTGCGGTTGCGCAGGCCCATACGCAACAAACTGTGATGCACTGTGTGTTCAGACACCTTTTTATTGAAACCAAAATTAACTTTTACTGCAATCTGAGCTAAAGTTGCTCTTTTATTGGATTGGACTACAAAGGCCAGACTTTGCTCTCCACATTTATCAATGAGATTTGGATGCCCATTATCCTGTCGCCAGTTTTCCTTCCTTGGACCACTTTTGGTAGGTCCTGAACACTGTAGACTGGGAACATCCCACAAGAGCTGCAGTTTTGAAGTTGCTCTGACCCAGTCATCTAGCCATCACAATTTGGCCCATGCCGGAGTCCTTCAAATCCTTACACTTGCCCATATTTTCTGCTTCCAACACATCAACTTCAGAGACAAAATGTTCACTTGCTGCCTAATATATCCCACCCACTTCCAGGAGCCAAGTAATATTCGCCCAGGTGCACTTCAACATTACTTGTTCATGCTGCATGCACTTATTCATTAGATGTTCATGCACTACTGGGGGCGAAAAAAATGTTCTGCCCCGGGCGCCAATAACTCTGGTTACGCCACTGACTACATGCATTAATTCGTAAGATGAATAGAAAGTAGTGGAGGCACTTGTGGGTCTTGAATGGAAGTGTATGTCCAAAAAAGCAGGAGTTTATTCCTCCTTTAAGGGAGGAGTTAAGGCACTGCCGTTATCATGCTGGATCTTGTGATAGAAGCTGTTTGCTAGTGGAGGAACTAATTGCAGTTAGCAAAGAGGTTATCAGATGAATAGTTCCGGTCTGACCTCTACAGTGCTGTATATTGAGCTTTGAATGTAAGTTTTTAAGAATCTATAGGTTTTAAGGATTTTATGCAATGTGGCGTCTAATTTTTTTCCATGGGATATTGAATGAGCAATAAGGAGAAGTGTGCAGAGGAGTTTACATTGGCTGGCTGTAGAGTGGATTGACTGGGATCGAGACAACTTTACCCAACCAACAGGTTCCAGAAAAGCCCAGAGAATCAAACAGAGATATCGGCTGCAAAGGAGGTTGCCATCAGCTGTCTTGGAGAGGAGCTCGCTAAGGAGTGTAATCTGAGCGCGGTTTGACCATTCAAAAATGGTAAAGGGAGTCCGGTTAGTGTACTGATTGCACAGAAACACATAGGATGTTACACTAAGAAGCACTTTCCTGTTTTGGAGTAGAGCACAATTGCACTTTATACATTGTTGAAAAAAATTATTTAGGAAAGAGACTTTAACTGCGTTACAGAAATTAATTTGTTGGATTGCCCATGTGATTTGGATTACAACACACTGACAGCTGTCTCTGCCTATCCAGAGGCAGAGCCAGCTGTACCCGCCCCCTCCCCCGTCCGTTCCGCCAGTCAGCGCTGGCAGATCGGAGCGGGGAATCCAGCCCCTCCCCTGAAACCGGCAGAGAGCCGTGACAGGATCGAGAGGTGAGCGAACGCTGGTATGAGTTTGCTCACTTCTCGATCTACTGAGCCGACCTGTGACAGTCTCATTGTCACAGGTCGGCTAGAACTATGAGGTGAGTGAAAAGCAGTTCTCCTTTAATCACCATGCACTTTAAGGATTATGTATAAGTTTAGATGTTTTATAGCGCAGTGACTTTATTGTTTTGACATTTGTTAATTAGTCCAGCATTATGATGGATCACAGTCCATCTTTGTCAAGGCCTTGACAAAGATGGACTGCTATCCACTGGAATGTTTAGAAGCAGATGATTTTACGTAGTGAAAGAAGGTGCAGAGGGAAGTCCAGTTATGGAGGGTAGTAATAAAATAAAACCATCATCACTGGCAAAAAATTCACAGTTATTTTGGCGGCGGACACGGATCAGCACAGGAAGTTCCCCTTCCTTTACTAAATATAGTTACCGCGAGCTGTAGCTCGCGGTATACTGAGCCTAGGGTGGCGGGAGGACGCTAGTTTGTGTCCTCCCGTTACCCTAAGGAGAACTATGGGGAAAAACACTGACCCCATAGTTCTCCTTTAAATGTAATTTTGAATTTTGGTAGCTGTGTAGCTTTGGATTTGGATCAGATGTTATATTTAGGTGAGTGTGTTTGTGTGAACCGACCATTTAAAGCTTCTTCACATCAGGTATGTCTCTGTGCATTTTGCAATGCAGTCAAATGCCCACTCCTACTAGCATGCTAAAATGGGCAAAAGTCCTTCATGATGCATTTTTCTGCACAGTCCCATTAGGTCTACTGAATGGGTTACTTCAAAATCACATCACAAAGCCAAGGAAACTCATGAATACGCACATTACTGCAACGCACATTTCAATATGCATATTGATGTGAACAAGTCCTTAATATGTGTTATCTAACATAATTTATTTATAGAGCAAAGCTGTCTCCCAACTTCAAATGAAAACACATTCTACAGACAGAAACTTTTGCATCAGGTGAATGTCAATGTTTGTTCATACCGGCCTATCTTGGGTTAAAACACTGAAATGGAGCATATACAATATATGGGGTATATATATACTGTACACACACACAGACATACACAGACACACACACACAGACACACACACACAGACACACACACAGCATTTTTCACATGGTAAAGGTGACCACAAGAACACTAGGGTTTGTTGCTAGCAAATTGGGAAATCCCAGGTGTCTAAAGTATCTTATGCCTTCCCCCAGGCCACTAATCCATCATTTTATAAGGAAGATTTTTTTAAAAAGATGACCCCCAAATAGATATTTAAAAGTACAGTTCAAGTTTAGTCCATTAATATATTCATAGCTACATAATTAAATGCAATTTACATACAATTTTTACAACTATCTGAGTGTTTTTCATAGCATCC
Organism: Nanorana parkeri; assembly: GCF_000935625.1. NCBI lineage: Eukaryota > Metazoa > Chordata > Amphibia > Anura > Dicroglossidae > Nanorana > Nanorana parkeri. The sequence continues at coordinate 697,386 of NW_017306875.1, read as the reverse complement.
TGCTGTATTCCCCTGCACAGCAGAACTCTGGGAGAGGGAGCTAATTAGGGCTCTCTTGCTTCGCATAGTGCTATTAGTCTAAGGGCCCGTTCACACCATGCACAGTGTGTTACGCCCTGATTCTGGCCGGAACGCACTGGATCGCATTGCAGCTGGCTCACTTTGTTGTGGGGCAGGAGGGGGGGGGTGTGGCAGTCCAGTGAACCCAATGGCACCGTAGCCACCACCTCTGGCTGCAATGCGATTGGCTGCATGGAAACACAAGGCACATTAATGCCTGCGGTCCGGTCTGAACAAATGCTGCAAGCACTTTTTTTTCTGACCGGACTGGAATGCAGGCATTGATCTACCTTGCGCTCCTGTGTGGCCGATCCTATTACGGCCGGAGGGTGTGGCTGTGGTGCTATTCAGTTCAATGCTCCGCCACACCCCCTCCCGCCCCACAACAAACTGAACCGGGCTAAATTGTGAAAGTGATATTAAAGTCAAAATGTTTTATGCTATTTTAGATGCTGATGAGCAGAGGCGTAACTAGAACCTTCAGGGCCCCGGTGCAAGAAACCATGAAGGGCCCCCCCCCAACCCCACGGCACTGCATGGTTAACAGGAAGGCTGCCGAGGTCCCCAGGAAGCGTGGGACCTCAGGCAGCCGCTTGTTTAAATTTTTAGTGCCGGTGTTCTGTCGAGAACGCTGACCCAGTATCTGTGTTTATGTACAGAAGGGATTAACGAGGAAACCGGCATTTATTTACAAAGTATTCATTTGTAATTGTTAATTGTGACCGTTAATGATATGCCGTCCATGGCAGTAAATGATGGGTGGCAGGAAATGATGGACGGAATATTATTATCGGTCACAATTAACGATTTAAACAAAATACTTTGTGAATAAATCCCGGTTTCTTCGATAATATTGGTCTGTGTGTAAGCGCAGATGCTGAGATCGGCGTTCTCGACAGAACACCGGTATCTGCGTTTAGTATCGGGGCATTTTTACGAGTATGAGTACTTGTGAAAATGCCAGGTATTAACACTGGTGTATCCCTACTTAAAAATATAATGCATTGCTGGGACTTGTAGCCCTACATAGTTGGAGCTATTCTGCATTGCTGTATAATCCTCATACAGCAATGCAGAATACCACCAGCTATTCGGGACTACAAGTCCCACCAATACATTATAATAAAAGTAAGGTATGCTGAATAC
>NW_017306875.1:688545-696139 GCF_000935625.1 Nanorana parkeri | reverse complement strand
TACCACTTTTTTTAAGACCGAGTACGACTACCGATACTTTTGATCAAGTACTCACAGATACCAATTACCAATACTTTTTCTTAAAGGGACAGGTCACATTTTTTCTAAAGCAATACAAACTAATGATTTAAGGTCACTTTCTTAATACTATGATTCATGAGATGACGAGGGAGCATGACGCCGGCTTCCCGGCCAATCAGAATGCCGGGCGCTGCGTCATTACACGGGCCCCGGCTTCCGGATTTGCTAGCTTCCTGACCAATCGGTCATTGCACGCTACCCGGCTTCCTGATTGGTCGGGAAGTCGGCTCCATGCTCTCTCATCACAAGTGACGAGAGAGCATGGAGCGGTTTCCTGGCCAATCAGGAAACCGGGCAGCGTGTAATGATGTGCTGCCTGACTTCCTGGTACAGGAAGTACTCGTGCTAGGTATAGGAGCATTTGGGCGAGTACGAGTAGTCACCCAAATACTCAGTATCGGCACCGATACTAGTATCGGTATCGGTGCATCCCTACCCCACACTATAATGCATTGCTGGGACTTGTAGTCCTACATAGTTGGTGCTATTCTGCATTGCTGTATAATCACCATACAGCAATGCAGATTACCACCAGCTGTGCTGGACTACAAGTCCCAGCAACACACACACTCTCTCTCTCTCTCTTCCCAGCACCCCCTCCCACTCCAAACTTACCTTACCTCTCCTGCAGGCCCATGGCCCTCTTCCTCGTCTCGGTGACCAGGGGGCGGACCTAAGAAGAGACATCCCTCTTAGCTCCGCCCCTAAGAGGCGGGACCAGCTCATTCTCCGGGATCAGTGACAGCCTCTCCAGCCCTTTTGCACAGCCGCCCGTTACAATGGATGCTGCTTCTTGATGTTTAAAAGTTTCAGTCTAATGCAGAATTAGCTGGTCCCATGAGCACCATTTCTGATATACTATTTTTTGGTGGTTTCTTTCTCTTGCAGGGTGGAGCCACCCTTGTGTGTGATAGTAAGTTCTGTGTGTCTCCACAAACACACAGATTAAGCAATGCAAGTCATTCCCCTCCCCTTGCTCCCCTTCCTCATTCCTTCCTCTCTTCTCAAAGCTAGTATATGGACAGCTGCTGGAATCTGCACTGTTCCTTATGATCTTGTTCTGGACTTGTTCAGGGAAGCTGAGGTGAGAGACTTGAAGCCAGATGTTTAGAAACATGATGACTAAGTGCATGGGCAAAACTGTAAAGAAATACTTTGATGGGCAATTTATAATCATTTGATTATTGGATCCATTACTGAAATAACATTGAGAGCTTGACCCTTTCGCTACCAAGCCTTCCGGAACACTTTTACCCTCAGCTGGCCACACTTTTTGCAATTTTTCCCTTTTTTTTTTATTTTCAAATGCAGCTTTTAGCTTTTTTTTAAAGACCCCCCAAACTGTACATTTTCTGAAAGCACAGGCCCAGTAGAATTAAAGATGGTGCTACTAATTTTGTAGGTCCTGCAATAATTGTGCAAATGTTTATCAAAGCAATATTTAACCGATAAAAACACACAATTAAATTGATAAAAGCACACTAACATCAGTACCAGTGCACAAAAAAATACTTTTCTGACTAAATCTAAAAGATAAAACTGTATTGAGTTAATAAATAACAAATGTTTGTAAATAAGCAACTAATGTTAAAAATCATTTGTGCTCTGTGTTGGTTTGTGCGTTGTGATAAAATGATACAGACGTACATTTTACACAGCATATCACATCGCACGGCAATGCGTCACAGCGCTTTCCCATGCGCTGCCAGTTAAATGAATGTTATTGTGCAAAGAAAGAAAAAATCAAGCATTGTGATGTGTTCTAACAATACACTGCAGCGCATGTGCATGGCGTACGCCCTGTTGCACATGTATAATATGTGTCTGTTGTGTTTTTATTATTTTTTATTTATTTTATTTTACTGTTGGGTGTCGCTTCGGGGAAATATCAGGGGTCTAAACAGACCCCTGACCACTGGCAGAACTACCAGAGTAGCAGCAGTCGCCTCTGAGACCGGGCCCTGGCGTTTCCCCACTTTGGGGGGCGCCCAGTAAGGAACAAGAGGGTCCTGGCTCCGGTTTCTAGTTATGCCTATGGGACAAGGTGCATGATTATGGGTGGGTGCATTGATATAGGCGGGGTGCGCTCTGGAGCGTGTATTAGTAACAAGATGTACGTTCTAATGGGCCGGGTGTGAGTGCTAATGGCTGGGCTGTGAAGTGTAGTGGGCGGGGTGTAAGCTCTAATGGGCAGGGTTGTTTGTTCTGCCGGGCCGAGCACCAGACTGGAGAGATCAGATATGTAGCCCTGCCCCCTGTACTGTTCCTCTCGCTGTCAAAATCAGGCAGTATTATCAGACATGTCTCCCTGTATTTAGACTCCTCCTGTAATCTAATCTCCAGGCTGGGCTGCTCTGGGAGCTCCCTTCAGTGACACCCAGACCTGCAATGTATGTATGTGACATAAAGTCATGCTCTGGATGGCTCTTTCTGGTGCATTGCTTTGCCTTCCTGACAGATCTGATATAACAGGGAGGAAACCACGTTAGATCCTGACACTGAGCATTGGCAGCCTTTAGATTTCGTTTTTTGACTACCCTTAGTCAGGGCATAAGCTGCAGTCCTATTGGCTGTTGCAATCCTGTTGCTTTAGTTTATAAATTAACTTGGTGTTAGTAAGTTGACCAACAGAGGAAGTAAGAAATACTAAAGCAACTTCCCCAGTTTTTATATTTATAGTTAACATACAGTGGATAGGGTCACGTCTTGTCTCTGGATTATAACATACATGTCAGAATGATGGGTGGACGGATTAGATCATGGGTAGACAACCTGGGCACTCCAGCTGTGCTGAAACTACAAATCTCATCATGCCATCTCATCATGTCATGTTTGTGGCTGTTAATCTTGCATTGTGTCATTGGACTTGTAGTTCCACAACTTCTGGAGTGCCAAGGTTGCCTACTTCAGGTTTAGAGAAAACCTTCTCAAAATTTCTACTTTAGAAGAAATTAAAATAATTTTCAGGTTTTGGGGTACCCCTTCTGAAGTCCAATTATTGGGGGTCAGTGGGACAAATATATAAATAATACTTTGTATAAGCCCTCATCACCTGCTGCACAGCTGTCATATAGTACAGAAACAATCCATTTGTTATTATTTGCACACATAATTACTTGATTATACACATCTTTCTTGTGTTATATCATCCTTCTTTACTGTACATGACTACTCTGTCTTTTAGCTGTGACTACAAACCTTCTGTTTCTATGTCTGTTTGTTACCTCTAGACTTTCTTTCTCCTATTGCTGGGTGCAGCGGAGCTATAAAAAGTCATATTGTGACATCACCAGTGGATTGTCCTGTGAGAGGGGAAACCTGGCCTGAGCCACTGGTGGAACTACCAGGGTCACAGAAGTCGCATGTGCGACCTGGCCCTGGTGTTCTGCCACTTGGGGGCCCAGAAAAGAAAAAGAGGGGTTGACCCCGGTAACCGCCGAAGGCGCCGACATGTTTTGATGGGGACCTTCATGGTTTCTTGCACTAGGACCCTGAGGTTTCTAGTAACGCCTCTGCCCCTGACAGTTCCCTTTTGAAATAAAAATAGATGTTGAGGACCCAGAGTCCTCAATCTCTTTTTCTGCAGCCTCAGCACTGAATGAATGAAAAGCACTCATTATAGAGGCTTCCTATACATTCACAAACTGGAGATAGTAAATATTTACTATTAACCAGTTATGAATGGATAGAAGCCTGTGTAGGGAGTTCTTCTACCCATTCAGAAAGTCATAAATGAACAGGAAGTAATGTAAAGCACTTCCTGTTCGTTCATAACTGGGTCTACATAGTACCATTTGTCCCCAGTGATCAGCGATCACTCCAGTGTTTGCTCAGCACACATGGGATCGCTAAATATCACAGATATTTGCTCGGTCACACACAGAGCTGCTGTCATCCTGAAACTGACAGTATGACAGCTGCTCTGCTCTTCTCCCTGCTCGGCTGTGGCACCTCCCTCCTCACTGCTCGGCCATCCCGATGACAAGTGGCTACCTCCTCCGCCCCCCGCCGGCTGTAGCGGGGGCGGAGGAGAAGCAGATCCCAGCATAGAGCGGACAGGAGAGCCTGTCAGATGCCGGTGGCTGGCGGGGGGTGGCGCCTGGATTTTTTGTTAATAGCTTTTAATTTACAGGGGACAGTCAGGAGAACCCTTCTGATATAAGTTCATAGTTGCTAAAGCTACCATGAGCTTATAGCAGAAGGTGAAAGCCACCAATGTAAGACTTAGTGACGTGGCCACCTGCAAGCAGTTGTGTTCCGCCGTATGCCTTACGTCGGTGGCAGTGAAAGGGTTTTTTTTTAATACTACTTTAACAGCAGTGTAGTCTGTGGGGTGCCCACAGACATAGTTATGCTGACTAGTAGCATTGTCTTAACAATAAGATTGCTTGAACAAATTTACAAATATTTTAGCAGGTAAAATAGTTTGAATATATGTATTGCAACTGTATAATTAGCCATTTGCCTGGTGTTCAGTTTTAAAAAAACGTATGGCCGTTAAAGGAAAACTTTCTTCCATAAATTTCCATTATTTGCATCTACAAAATCTATGATAGTCTTCCTTCTCTCTTGGCTGTTTAATACAAACAACATGAATTACTGAATAAAAATAAAAATGTGTAAAAGCAAACCGCATGCAAGGTAAATTAAACATGCAATAATAGTTAAGTAACATTTCTTATCTCTTACTTTTTGTCTTGCTGTAACATAGAGTTATGTATTAGCTAGATTCCAGCATGAACACTGCTTGCATATACATGATAACGTTATCATTGCAAGGGAAGGTGAGAAGATACACACCCACAATATCTAAAACAAATGCACTATCCATATTCATAGTCTACTACATTTGTTTCGTTCCATCAAATATCTGCCTGTATATATTCTTTATATAATAGGAAAGGTTAGAATTTTCATTCTGCATGATTTAATTTTTCAAATTTGCCTCATAAGTTTTAAAATATAATTGAACTTGTAAAATAAACTTCTATTCTCCTCTCTTTGCCCCATTTATCAAAAATGTCAGATAGCAATACAGACCTCAAATGCAGATGAAAGGCTTCTTCCTGCTGCGGCCTCTTCAGAGAAGGGGAAAACTTAAATAAGTGTTCAGCAGAATTTTGACAAGAGTGCCAGTATGCCCTACAGCTGACTTGAAACATGTCCAACTTGCCACAATGCTCCTACATGGTGAGATCCAGCCCAGAGCAGTGAGAAGAACTATTTATCCAAATATGAGGTTGGTTTATCTATTTTATTAGCTAATCAATGGTAGCAGCCTTACTTTAAAAGTACAGTAACAGTAAAAGGTCAGTCTACTTAACAAGGATATGTCATTTATAGGTTAGGATTGGTGGACTGAGTCACCCAGTGGCTTCAATATTTCTTGGTTGGCTTCAACGGCAACTCCTTCTTGTCATACCTGTAAATGTTGCTCTATATTTGACATTCTGGCCACACATTGGACAAGGACCTTCAATTGGTTTCTTCCAATCCTTACTCTAAACTAGGGGTGCCCATTAGGTAGATTGTGATCTACCAGTAGCTCTCAAAGCTGATGCTGGTAGATCACGAAGGGGGTGAATGGCGGCCCCTTTATTCCATTTTGGTATATTGATTTAGCTGTGCACACATGATTACCTATTATCCTGAGTCTGCTGAGCCAAGCTCCCTGACACCTTTCTGGTGGATACTGGTGGTTGAAGTGCTATGTATTTCATCAAAGAATATTAGTTTAAACTAGCCTGTTGCACTGCACTGTTTGCAAAATACAGCGCGGAGAGACAGACAGGAGAGATAATGCGAGGAGAGGCATCTCGGGGATAGAGCAAGGAGAGAGCGAAGAGAGTGGAGACAGCCAGGAGAGAAAACGAGGAAAGACAGCCAGGAGAGGAAATGAGGAAAGACAGCCAGGAGAGAAAACGAGGAAAGACAGCCAGGAGAGAAAACGAGGAAAGACAGCCAGGAGAGAAAACAAGGAAAGACAGCCAGGAGAGAGAGAGTAGAGACAGCCAGGAGAGCAAGGAGAGACAGCCAGGAGAGCAAGGAGAGACAGCCAGGAGAGAGGAGAGACAGCCAGGAGAGAGGAGAGACAGCCAGGAGAGAGACAGCGAGGGAGCCTTTTTTTTTCGTTGGTAGATCCCATGTAGCTCGTCATTTGAAAAGTAGATCTTAACACAAAAATTGTGGGCACCCCTGCTCTACACTATCCATTTTAGAAAACGAATCAGCAGCTTTGTCAAATATTTTCTGTGTGCCAATGATATGTAAGTGCAAATTTCTACACCAAATGTTTATTTCTGCATAGGCTAGCTATAGACATGAGATGGCAGATAGATGATCTGATGAAATATATTTCCATAAAGTTAGGGATGCACAGATACCAGTTCAGATACCAGTGCCGATACTTGGCATTTTCACGAGAACTACCAGGGTTGCAGAAGTTGCAGCAGCGACTGGGCCCTGGCTCCCCACCACTGTCCTGAAATCATTAGTCTGTGGTCACATTACACTAAACAAAACCTATCAGTAACTGGTATCTGTGAGGACTCGGACAGGTATCGGTACTTGTACTTGGTCTGGAAAAAATCGTATTGTTGTATCGTTGCATCCTTAATATATATGTATGTAAAACAAGTCATACATTAAAACAGGGATGCACAAATCCTAGGAGCCCCGTTGGCTATGCTCCTTAAAAATGACAGCTGCCTCCTAACTTTTGAGTTTTTCTCTAGTCTTGGAGCTGGAAAAGTATCTGTAACTGTACTTTTACGAAGTAGGAGACCATGGTATCTGCGCAACCCTAATAAATACTGTATGCATGTGCATATTTTATAATTGAGAAGGCACAGCCATGGCTTTATCTTTAGGAAACAATAGTGATCATCTGGGAAAAATAATTTTAAACAATCAATTTTCCTTCAAGATCAGTCAGACCCTTTTATACTGGCTGCAGTGGGGGTAGAGTGCATACTTCTCTTTGAAGAAACCATTACAGAATTTACCTTTTTAGTATTCAACAGTTTTTCAATTAGTTTTCAGTAGACTGCTTCATTAAAATGATGCTCTCAGATTCAAGGTAGTAAAGCCAAACCTATTCACTGAGTCACTATGTCCAAAAGTCAAGGAATGACTGTTTGGGGTTGATTTACTAACCTTTTAAACACACCACGAACGTGTATACACCTCTGTAGTGTGTTCCCTCCCAGCATGATCTATGGGAGGAATCGAAACACCTTTGTAGTGTGTACACACCCAGCAGGTGTGTTGTGCAAAGCCCTGCAATGAATTGCAAGGTAATGTGGTGTAAATTAGCTCTATGTTATGTTGCTTGCGTTGATGAATGCAGGAATGTAAATGCATGAGCTAACCATTTTTGTCTAAACTGTGAAGCAGCATTATATATGCATCATGTGCATGATTTTTCCATATATGGCATTAGTGGAAATATGCTTTTAGAGACTTTTTGGTTGATAAATACGTTTTGCTGTGTGAAAATCACACACACCTGGTG
>NW_017306875.1:667949-686324 GCF_000935625.1 Nanorana parkeri | reverse complement strand
GAGGAAAGACAGCCAGGAGAGAAAACGAGGAAAGACAGCCAGGAGAGAAAACGAGGAAAGACAGCCAGGAGAGAAAACGAGGAAAGACAGCCAGGAGAGAAAACAAGGAAAGACAGCCAGGAGAGAGAGAGTAGAGACAGCCAGGAGAGCAAGGAGAGACAGCCAGGAGAGCAAGGAGAGACAGCCAGGAGAGAGGAGAGACAGCCAGGAGAGAGGAGAGACAGCCAGGAGAGAGACAGCGAGGGAGCCTTTTTTTTTCGTTGGTAGATCCCATGTAGCTCGTCATTTGAAAAGTAGATCTTAACACAAAAATTGTGGGCACCCCTGCTCTACACTATCCATTTTAGAAAACGAATCAGCAGCTTTGTCAAATATTTTCTGTGTGCCAATGATATGTAAGTGCAAATTTCTACACCAAATGTTTATTTCTGCATAGGCTAGCTATAGACATGAGATGGCAGATAGATGATCTGATGAAATATATTTCCATAAAGTTAGGGATGCACAGATACCAGTTCAGATACCAGTGCCGATACTTGGCATTTTCACGAGAACTACCAGGGTTGCAGAAGTTGCAGCAGCGACTGGGCCCTGGCTCCCCACCACTGTCCTGAAATCATTAGTCTGTGGTCACATTACACTAAACAAAACCTATCAGTAACTGGTATCTGTGAGGACTCGGACAGGTATCGGTACTTGTACTTGGTCTGGAAAAAATCGTATTGTTGTATCGTTGCATCCTTAATATATATGTATGTAAAACAAGTCATACATTAAAACAGGGATGCACAAATCCTAGGAGCCCCGTTGGCTATGCTCCTTAAAAATGACAGCTGCCTCCTAACTTTTGAGTTTTTCTCTAGTCTTGGAGCTGGAAAAGTATCTGTAACTGTACTTTTACGAAGTAGGAGACCATGGTATCTGCGCAACCCTAATAAATACTGTATGCATGTGCATATTTTATAATTGAGAAGGCACAGCCATGGCTTTATCTTTAGGAAACAATAGTGATCATCTGGGAAAAATAATTTTAAACAATCAATTTTCCTTCAAGATCAGTCAGACCCTTTTATACTGGCTGCAGTGGGGGTAGAGTGCATACTTCTCTTTGAAGAAACCATTACAGAATTTACCTTTTTAGTATTCAACAGTTTTTCAATTAGTTTTCAGTAGACTGCTTCATTAAAATGATGCTCTCAGATTCAAGGTAGTAAAGCCAAACCTATTCACTGAGTCACTATGTCCAAAAGTCAAGGAATGACTGTTTGGGGTTGATTTACTAACCTTTTAAACACACCACGAACGTGTATACACCTCTGTAGTGTGTTCCCTCCCAGCATGATCTATGGGAGGAATCGAAACACCTTTGTAGTGTGTACACACCCAGCAGGTGTGTTGTGCAAAGCCCTGCAATGAATTGCAAGGTAATGTGGTGTAAATTAGCTCTATGTTATGTTGCTTGCGTTGATGAAGGCAGGAATGTAAATGCATGAGCTAACCATTTTTGTCTAAACTGTGAAGCAGCATTATATATGCATCATGTGCATGATTTTTCCATATATGGCATTAGTGGAAATATGCTTTTAGAGACTTTTTGGTTGATAAATACGTTTTGCTGTGTGAAAATCACACACACCTGGTGTGTGTGTGTGTTTAGGTTAGTAAATCACCCCCTTTCTATCAGGACCTTCTCATACATGTGTGTGGCTTCATGGCACCATCACTATGTGTATAGCATGCGCCAAGCTAATGTTTTTCTTTTTTCATTTATTTTTACTATATTGACAATAACACAGTAACACACCGATGACAAAGTATAATTCAGCTCTCTCACAGATTTTGGGAAGGCTGCCCATGCAAGTCACTGAGGCAATGGTTGTAGCAGCAGAACATCCAATTGCACTGTAGCCTAAATTAATCTTGACTGTGCACCATTTGGCCTAGTACAAGCCTTATATATCCAGCGACAGAAAGCTTGCTATTACATGCCAATCTCTTTTAAGGTGTTAACATTAACTCATTTAATTTAACATTTAACAAGTTGTCATAAATACAAAGATAGCAATACTGTTTCTTGTCAGTAAAGGTGCCCATACACCTTACGATTATCGTATGATAATCGTATGCGATCGACTTTTCGTACGACAATCGTAACGTGTGAATAGAGTGCCCGACCGATAGTACTGTACAATCGTACAACTTTTGACGGTCAAGCATGTTTGAAAACTTTGGTTAATCGTATGATGTTCGCATGGTTGATGGCGTTTCCGTCCGTCAAAAGTCGTACGATTAACACTGCGCATGCGTAAACTAAAATAATTGCGGTCAATTACCGCAAGTCCTCCAGGTGTTTTTTTTAACTAGCGCTGATTGAACCTTGCGACAATCGGGGCATGATGGGGCCGCCGTACGAAAATCGTATGACGGTTTGATCATCGGACGAAAAGTTTCGTCCGATAATTGTAAGGTGTATGGGCACCTTAAGTATAAAAGTTTGGTGCATCTATATATTGTGGCATGGTTTTCCATGCTAAAGTGAAAAAAGTAAGGGTTTCCCTACATGCTCTGATCCTTAACTTTACCCTCAACACTTAACCCTCCTCACACCCAAACCTTTAAATTTAACCTAACCCAAGAAAATTTACTTTAGAGCTGTTATTAACACTGTAGGGTTTGTGTCATTGCAGAGTCGTTTTTTGTTTTTTTTTGCTTTTGTTCTGTAGAAATTGGCACATGCATTGCAGTTACTTCCAATTCCTTTTGGTAAATGGGAGCTTCTGCCTGCTAAAATGACATGATCATTCCCAGTGTTGTAATAAGAAAAAGCATTGCCATTGGCATGAACAGTAAAGACATTTCTGGGAGTGAGGAACAATTTATAAAAAACAGGAGATTTCTGACTTACTTCATCCAATGCCACTTGCCTGCCTGTCTCTAAGTTCTATATTCTCAATACCTAGAGCAAGTAGGTAGAAGTCACCATTCCTAATCTGCTTCATTTTCTGGGTTAGTGACTAAGAAGGTATTGCAGCAAAAGTACTGGAATGACAGCCAGCCAACTAGCATGTTCACAACTATGTCAACAATGGCAACCTACATAATGTTTTATGGCATATTTGGTTTAAGGTAGACATGTGCACCAGCAATTCAGGTCTGTGAGCCGAGGTGTCATCTGAAAAGAATTATGACACCTCGGCTCACAGACCTGAATAGCATTCGGAAACTCTTGATTAGTATTCGGGAGTTCCCGAATGCTATGTAGCATTTGACAGCTGAGAATGTCAAATGGGCGGAGCGAGCCGTGATTTAGTGAATGGGTAGGGGTACAAGTACCCCTTACTCATTCACATGGGGGGGCGGCATCTGGGTGCCCCCTTATTTAAAGGGGTATCCCGATGCAAATAAGCCCCCTTGCCCGCAGACCCCCTCAACCACCGGGTCAGGGTTGTGGGGAAGACCTCCCAATGCCGAGGGCACATTGCCTGGTAAGGCGCAGGGAGGGGGCGCTCGATCGCCCCCCCCCCTTTCCTGCCCTGCCGGGCCTGTGCTCGAATCAAGGGTCTGGTAGGACTGTTAGGGGGGACCCCACGTTTTTTCCCCCCATTTTTGGGGGCTGTGGTTCCCCTTTAAAATTCCTACCAGACCTTAAGGGTCTGGTATGGATTTTGGGGGGAACCCCACGCACTTTTTTTGTGTTATAACTGGGGGGGGTACCTCCTAACATTCCTACCAGACCTAAAGGGTATGAATTGGGGGGGAACCTCACGCTTTTTTTTTTTTCCTCTTCTGCAGACTGTAAAAAAAAAATCATTTTTTTTTCCTAATGTCATTTTGCTGCAACGAAATTCGTCCATAAAAGAATTTTGGCCGGACTACCGCTAACGAATTTTGGGAAATCGGGAATTCAGATTCGTTTGCATTCGTCTTAGCTGTAATTCGGAATTTGGATGCCCACCTGCCCACACACTCTTACACATAACCTCAAGTGATCCAACATTTTAAACAAAACCTGAACCCTGTGAAATTCTTGAACACTAAACCCCTATCCTGTTGCCTACTGGAAACATTTACTCCAAGAACATGCAGGTTCTGCACCAAAATCATACATCAGGACCCCGGCACTGGGAGAAGCAGCTGCAGGAAATAATGCTGGCTAAATAATGGTGTGTGTCACTAGTTCAATTAGTGTTTGAATCTGGCAAAAGCAATGAATGTTGTGATGTTCATTTGACAGCACAAAAGTGTCAAAAGATTAGGGATTCAGGTATCACTTTAATATGCCCCTAAATACATTCGGAAGACATTAAAGTTTGATTTGACTGCAGATCTTCAATAGCGTTGGCTTTGAAGGATCAGTTACCCACCACACTGCTTCCATTATTTAATAGCATTATCCACCCTATTCAATAAAGAATTCCTAATTCTTAGATGCTAGTACCATAAGATGCAGTCACCTTCCCATTCAGTTCCTTCACATTATACTCACTGATCCATGGTCCTTCGCCACCTCCCTCCTGTAGGAATTCACCCTGAGTAAGTTCCCATGCTGGAAAATACTCAGATGTATGACATTATTACCCCCTATGTGACAGTGTGTCACGGTCTGCGATTGGGGCACACAAAATGACAAAGAGCAGCGTGCAAAAAATGTTGTCGGGTATGAAAACACAGGAAGTAGGTGTTTGTGCGCTAACGGGGCCGCACTAGAGGCGCAGGTTCTAAGGGCCAGGTGTTCGACTGAGCCTCTAATGGTGAGGATGATTGGCTGCTGGACACCTTCCATGTTGCGGCCCTCTAGCACAGAAACTCATTAAAGTGCATCGAAAGCCAAAACTCGTATTCTTAATTTTGGATGGAATGGAATTTTTAAAATCCTTGTCAGGGTTTAATGATGTCTCTCACTGGAGAAATTCACATTTTCTATTTGTCCTGAAAACCATTGACACCAGGACAAAAAGTGAAACAAAATCCAAAATGTTACAGTTGCACCAGAAAAGGCGGTAAGGGGAAATATTCCACTGGGGACACCTGTTGCCATGACAAGAGGGAAAACTGGCAGCAGGAAAACTTCCAGTGGGGATAAACTGTTCCCTTTTCCTGCCACGACTAAAAAAGAATTTTGATTCTAAATATACATTAAGAGCAACTAATGAGAATCTCAAAATAGTTTCTGACGTGTTGATTTAGTTATTGCACTGAAAAATACGCTCTTAAGAAAAACAATTATTTTTTTAATACAGCTCAGCATCAAAGATTTTGTATTGCTACACACATATATGATTATTGTTATTATACGGCTCTTTAGCCACTGCGGTTACAGTGCTAGAAACCAGTCAATAAAAATACACCTTGATGTATGTGTTTACAAATATCATTAGGTGCATACCTTTCCTATTACATCATCAGGAAATTCCCTAATGGATTGCTTTTATTGTGAAATCATTTATCCTCTTTTTTTGCATGCGTGACATGACTGTACCTAGATTGCATTAATTAACCTTTGAATCATAACATGCCAAACTAAAAATATTAAGGCCCCATTCACACACGAATCGGCCTGCACGTACAGCTCAGTGCTGCGTGCGGGGCCGTAGCAAGTAGCTGCCGGGAAGGACAGGTGCTGCGTGTGATTAGAACACAGCCCCCGTCCTTCTCTATGGGGCTACGCGGCCGTATGCCCCCCTACGCTCACCTCATTTGCAGGTCCGTAGGGGTGCGGGTTTTCTGGCCGGGACGCATAAATGTTCCATTCCGGCGGCGTATGAATACGATCACCCGCACCCCTACGGACCTGCAAATGAGGTGAGCGTAGGGGGGCGTACGGCTGCGTAGCCCCATAGAGAAGGACAGGGGCTGCGTTCTAATCACACGCTGCACCTGTCCTTCCCGGCAGCTACTTGGTACGGCCCCGCACGCAGCACGGAGCTGTACGTGCAGGCCGATTCGTGTGTGAATGGGGCCTAAAAGATATAATACAAATATTTGTAAAGTGTCCTTTATAGCACACTGTCCTCTTTCAGAAGATACAACGGGACTCACAAAACTTAAAGAGGAACTCAAGATGCACCTTACTATTGTTACCATCTCAGGAAATGTGATAGCTTGTACTTGCTTGACAAAACCTGTTACAAACCTCTTTCATTGTATTGCTTGACGACTGCAATCACTTTTTGTATTGGATTTGTATTCTTACAAGACCTAAGGTGACATGGTTGTTGTACCTTGCTTTACTCAATAAAGATGCTTTGGAAATGTAAAAAAAAAAAAAGAAGCCCTTTTAAAAAAAAATGCAAGCAGGAAGTTTTTTATTGCAGAAGAGACACATTATGTTCTAAGCACACTCCGGTGCCATCTCCAGCAGAATGTATCCGAGTCCATGAGTCAAACCAGGTCTGACGCCCCTGTTGTAATTTCTGATTCAGATTTACCGTAGAAACCCAAATGTTAGAAGTCAGCTGAGTCACTTCAGTCTCCTACAGTTTACATGAATATACAAGGGGCTGTTTCAAACTATTTTTGTCTTTTGAGAGACATCATCCATTTGGACTGGATCATTTGGACTGGATCTTGACAACTCTTGATCTTGAGCAACTCGTCAGGTGGCCACAATATGCTCCTATAAGAGCACAGGAGATACCCTGTTTCCCCGAAAGTAAGACCTACCCCAAAAATAAGACCTAGTACTATTTTTGGGAATTGCTAAAATATAAGACCTACCCCGAAAATGAGACCTAGTTGTGACCATTCCCAGGGCCGGTGGTGGCATAAGGGGGAACTTGAAGAACTACGGGAGAGAATCAGCGGTGCCAACGAAGCCGGTGCTAGAGGAAGCGAGGCGGCACCGGAGGGAGCAGAGCCGCATAAGCCGATGCTTCCTCTATAGCGCTGCCTCCTGTCACAGGCGGAGTGATACCAAATGCGCTCCCCCTGTGACGAATCCATAGTGAAAGCACGCTTCGCTCATTCTGGCCAGTGATTCGTTACCAAATTGCTCTTGGAAAGGTACGGTACCCCTGATCACCATATTTGTGTACATGAATACATGTAGACTGTTGTACATGAATAAGTGTGGCTTGTTGTACATTAAAATAAATAAATAAGACCTACCCCAAAAATAAGACCTAGTGTGTTTTTTTGAGCCAAAAAAAATATAAGACAGTGTCTTATTTTCGGGGAAACACGGTATGTCCCTCTAACTCTTCTGCCTTAGCAGTGCATACTCACAGAACCTCTGCTTACTTCCTCTCTAACTTCAGCTAAGACCATAGGTCCAGAAGCCAGGGATCTGCTAACATGTCTGACATGCTTTTGTCATGAAGGTGCAGCCCGCAATTTTCAAAATAGAAGGGTGTTAACACAACCTGATAGGTCCCTGGGTATGGGCCTTCTTGGACTTTGGATGCTCATGATACCCCCTTTAGCTTCCAGGCTAAATACTTGAAGACATATCAGCTGCCCAGCAGCATGAAGCTGTACCTTTACTCAGACCTCCCTGGGTTTCCAGCACTCTGAGACCCCCTGTTTTTGTCTTAGTAGGAACTTGACCATTGGAGTTATTCTTTACAAAGTGTATTCCCTCTCCTCCATTAGGAAATTCTGTCCCCTTGAGTAATGGCGATCCTCATTATTCCATCCTCCCAGAGAAACCTGAGTTACAGAATCAGTTGGGACCAGTTTCCAGTAGACCCCTAGAAGGTCCCTGACTCCTCTGTGTCCTTCAATGACGTTTGAAGTTGTTGACAGCACTGAACTTTATGACCACTCTAGTGCCTTTTGTTGGTATTCACATTGTGGGATGCCTTTGCAATCTTTCTTGAACTGGACTTTTGATAGCCAGAAATCTCTAGAAGGGCCCAACTGCACGTTTTCACCGGTTGGAGCCTTACACATATCTAGTTTTGTTATCTATCGGTCACAGACGAGCAAAGCTGAACAGCTTATACCCTTGCTGAAGAACTCTGCACCCACTGGGTCAGTGACATTTTTCCTAATGGTTGCAGAACTTCCCCCTTCTTTCCATTTAGGGGCTAGTGGTATATTGGGGGCTTTGCCTTTTAAAGGAGAACTATGAGGTGAGTGCTTTTCACTCACCTCATAGTTCTAGCCGACCTGTGACAATGAGACTGCCACAGGTCGGCTCAGTAGATCGGGAGGTGAGCGAACACATGCCGGTGTTCGCTCACTTCTCGATCCTGTCACGCTCTCTGCCGTGACAGGGGAGGGGATGGATTCCCCCCTCCCCGCTCCGATCCACCAGCGCTGACTGGCGGAACGGATGGGGGAGGGTACAGCTGGCTCTGCCTCTAGATAGGCAGAGCCAGCTGTCACTCACGCAGCTGGGCGGATCTTGACATCGATGTCGGGATCCGCTCCGGCTGCGGCGTCTCAGTATAATGCGAGCTGTAGCTCGCGGTATACTGAGCTTAGGGTGACGGGAGGACGCTAGTTTTTGTCCTCCCGTTACCGTAAGGAGAACTATGGGGAAAAGCCCTGACCCCATAGTTCTCCTTTAACATCACCTCTCCTATTTTTGGTAACCTGCAGCCTTCCTTATCTGCTCACATAGTCTTCTTGGTATCTGGAAGTCTGGACTTGAAGCGAAACATGCAGGAAGTCCCTATGGATCTAGGGTCCCTAAGATGGAGTCTCTTAATCCAAGATTATATGGTTTAGGAACTGCCTTTAGCTGCTGCCAGCAGCCAGGCCTGGCCAATGTGTTCTGAAAAACTAATTTAAAGCATTGCTGAGGCAGCCACTGATACTGCTGTTCTTCCTTTCAACGAACTGAGGATCAGAGGCACGTTGGCCAAGAAGTGATAAATTTTTGGCTTCCTTGAGGTTGGCCGCATGAGAGCTATCATTTTCACCATGTATCAGGGAGCCAAAAGAGTAACCAACTACTAACGGCCCCTCTCTTTAATGGCCTGAATCCTGGGGTCCCTGTGCAGGTTTTTCGGCACAAATAATCCCATTCTCCACAAATTGCCTGCAACAGAGGACTCAGAGTCCTTGGTGTCATGAAGAACAGCAATAATCTCACTTCACCCATGTACAACTTCCAGGAATTTGGAGGGGTGAGACATACTCCTGAAAGCTTGCCCCATGTCCTCCTTCTCCTCACTGATGGCACCCAAATTCTTCTCATACTCCTCCTCTACCTGCTGCTACCTCACAGGGACAGAGTTAGTCATGAAGGGATCCTGCTGGCCTTAAGACACTAGGCAGTCCTCCTCTTCATCCTGCTGCTGTGCCTCCAAGGCACCGTCTATTAAACCACGCAGTGTGTGCTCTATCAAGAACAAAAGAGGGATAGTTTTACTGATTCCCACCTTGTCACTGCTCACCATTTTGTTTGCCTCCTCAAATGCTGATAAGATGGTACACACATGCTGAATCAGGAGTCACTGACATGGTGAAAAGAACCCCAGATCCCTAGAGCTTGTCCTCATCCCCTGCTCATACAAATACTCATTCACAGCATGATTGGGGTGATTGGGGATTTTGACATGTCACAGAATGAGGCCTTTGACGAGGAGGGGGCAGAGGTGACTGAGCTGTCACCATCCTACGTGTGCTCTGATTGTATTGCATGCACATTGCCAGGAGAAAAAGCCAGACATGCCCGTGCACATTGCCAGGAAAAAAAAGCAGACATGTCCTGCCTCTCAAAGGTGCATGACCATCGCTTTGTCCTGGAGTTGCATAAACTGCTCTCCCCTACTAGCAGCACGTAAAGAACTTCTGCCTCTCCCTTTAGGCCTCCCAGACAGGATGAATACACGGCATTGACTAATTTTAATAGCAATGGAGATAGAGGGATTGAGGAAGTGGTGCTTTGGTGCACTTAATAATGTGGTGTACTATAATTTACCACAACAAAGCCCAGCATGGAACACACTATCCAGCAACCAGGAGTGTTGAATTGCGCTACGCTGTGGCTGTTCAAGACAGCAAAGATTTCTCTTACTACCTGCCAAAAATGCAAGTATCCAACAGGGCACTGCTGCTTACATGTTTTTATACTGCTCACAAGGTCTTATTAACACTTAACTGAACACCTAAAATAAGCCCTTACCACCCCCCTAAATCTTAACCCATAAAACATGAAAACCTAACATTAACTGTAATTAGGAGCTTCTGTTGCAATAGCATGCAGTGGCACGATCCCGACAAAAGACTAAACTGCTTTAACTTACTCATCTGCATTAGAAAGACCTCAGGTAGAATTCAGCAGCCTGCCATGGGCGCCATCTTCCCTGTTCTTTTTTTTTTTTTTTAAAGAAAGTTTCATCATGAGGACGTGCCAATTATCACAAAGTATGCGAGAAATGGTAATTCATCTTCAAAAAGAACTGGAACTGCAGGAAGTAATCAGTCCAAAAACAAATCTTGTGACCATGATATATGCAGTGTATCTGAATGACTGTAGATAAGCTTAACTTGACTGTTAATTTCCCAAACTTTGTTTTCTTGCTGACCCAGTCGTGCCCTCAAATGTAAAGGATGTGAGCCATCATCGGTATAGATTTTCTCTACAGTTGTGTTTACAAACTAAGCATTTAAGTTTCTTTTAAACAATGGAATTGCCTTAAGAAAGCTTCATTCTGCCTGTTTTCAGACATTTCTATAATGGCTTATAAACATATTCCAAAAGTACAGGCATAGTTCTGTAGCATAGAGAAATTACAGTAAGAAAATCTACTTATGGAAAAGTATATTAAAGGAAAGGTTTTGTATTACTTGGCTCTCCATGTAGTCAGGAATGCTAAAATTTAAAGTAAGAGCAGTCAGCTTACCTACCAGATGCTATTACTGGAAAATTGGGTTGCTGTACTGCAACCTAATCTATCATTCGAATAGTGGGCATAGTGGCCCTGACACCTTCAGTCCTCGCATTATAAAGCCTGCATGTCATGTTGGGACTGCATGCACAAAGGTTCTGCAGAATCCAAGAGATAAAAGGAAAAAGTGAGTTAAAAACATACTTGCATCTGTCAAAAAAATATCAGTTTTGTCATTTAAACTGCTGTTGGGTATAGGGATATAATAGACAATTAACCCCACAGTAAAATGTTTTTCAAGATATAGGATTCTTTGCAGGTTTGGAAATAAAAAGGCATGAAACCTGCACAACAGAGAACTGTAGTTTGTAGATTTTCTATACACACATACATATATAGCTAGCAGCATGGCCATGGTTGTGATTTCTGTAAAGGAAAACAATCTTAGTGCATGATTTTACACCTCAGACCTGTGCGCACAGCTGGGATCTTTCTTTCTAGCCCATGTTGCACAGTATGCATTGTAGGCTCTTCTTTGGCACCACTACCCAAATAGGAGATAGTTGTAAGCCCTGAAACTTTCTCGTAATCACCACCACAGGAGATACAAGATCAGAGGTAACCCAGTCTAAGTAAGAGATTAGAATTAGTCGGGAAGCAGGGCCTGCTAACAAAAACAAAAGCCCTCTTCTAATAGAAACATCTGTTACAGAGACAGCTGGAACAACATGCATCCTCATAATTTTGTCAAGATTTCCTGTTTTGTCTCTGGGACAGGAAGTGAAGGGTAATCTTCCCAATGGTGCAGAGACCACAACAAGATAAAATGACATGGGTTTAAATTATTCACTATTTTATGCTAAACTAAAAGGAAAAGTTTTACTATACATAAACTTTAACGCCAGGCCTTCCCACATAGAAAGTATTCAAGCAAGAGTGCACGAATGCTTACAGCAATCAGTCTGATGCTTTCTGAAGAGCTGGAGTCTGGCCTGTTGTTAGTGTACACAGACACCTTTTGTGCCTTTAATTTAAGGAAAACACTTGTATGTGCCCCCAGGCATAACTGGTTTAAATATAAGAGTAGGAAATTGTTTTTATAAAATCCACTATTGCAATTGCTTAATATTTCGATATGTCCATATGTGCTTGGTAAAAGAAAATAAAAAAATAAGAGCCAGGCAATATTGCTGCGTAGTCACCCTTAGCCCCAGATCATCTTTCATGTTTGGCAGAAAAACAAGCTGGCCCATCCAGTGCAAGTTCCTCTTAAGCCACCCCCACAAGAACACAGTCTTATGTAGTGGCTAGCCCAGGTTTTCAACTATTGGTATATGTACCACAGGGAATACTTCTAAAAGGTTCATGGGGTATATATACATTTTATTACATTTTATAAAGTCATACAACGTTTTGGAATTGTAACAAACAATAAATCTCATAACACAGAGCTGAATAAATATTTTGTTGTCATTGAAACTAAAATAGTTGCCTGGAAAAAAAAATGGTGACAATGAGGGGTACTCGAGATAAGGTGATTCACACAAGAGGATACTTGAGATTCGGTTCACATAGAAGTACTATGGATTAGTTTATCCTTATTAGGGGAAAAAATTCAGGTGATCACCTCAAGAGGTATTTAAGATTTAGTAAACTACAAAAGAAGGTTACTTGAAATTAGGTGATCTGCATACAGTAGTGGTGATTTAGTTTGGGTGATCCTCACTAGGAGGAAAACAGTTTATTCATTTATACTGTATGACATTGCTGACCTAAGAAGGAAATATTATACTTATTAGAATAACACCTATACTACTCCCTGATGACACAAAGGGTAGAGACTCTTTCCCAATAAGTGCCAGCAGCCCTAAAAGCAGGAATCCCCATGGATCCTAATAAGTGAGCAGCAGACGATCATGAGGGGCTTCCTGTTGAGATTACTCACTGCCACTGTGCTCAGTAGTAAACTTTGAACCACTTTTACCAGATCAACAGAGAATATTCTTAGAGCTAAATAACAAAATCTGATTATTTTTACTCAAATTGAACTCAAGTTTGCATTGTGACTGACAAAGAGCCCCCATCTGGCAATGCAACGGATGTGCTCTCCATTGTCACCACTGACATCCTAATCTGGTCTTCTGGGTTTAGTTTCTTCATCTTCATATTAATTGGCACTCAGAGAAAACATAACTCACACATGTGAATTAATTTACTCGGAACCCACTGCATGCCGAGAATGTACACTAAGCTGCACATGCACGGTTCAGTGTACACAGAAAAAAAAGTCCAAGCAGGTAAAACAGCTTTTAAGATGGAAGAGACTTAACAAGTTTTTTAAACACCAAACATGTACAGAGGTTGAAAAAAGAAAAAGGCCATAGAGTTCAACCAATTAGAACAAAATATGAATAAATAAAAACCTTCATAAATAAAATAAAAAAATATCAGTTTAGTTGCCCTTTTCTGCACTCTCTCGTTTCCCCAAATCAAACATTTTTGTGATCTGTTGAATTTTGTGTGCCCAAAATTAAACTGCATATTCCAGATGATGTCTTACGATTGCTTTGTAGAGGGGCAATATTATGTGTCTCTCTCTCTCTGGGGTCTATACCTCTTTTAATACAAGAAAATATGCTACTTGATTTAGAAACTGCAGCTTGTAATTGATATCTATTATTAAGTGTATGGTCTACCAGAACATCCACATGCACCTTGATTATTTACTCCCCAATTGTAATTCCCACTATCCGTCTATCTCCCACGCTGACTGCCTTTAGGCGATCCCTTAAGACTAATCTCTTCAGGGAAGCCTATCCCACCTCAACCTAACCACTGAACAATCACTTTCTCCAACAATCATCCCCGCACAGCTACCTCCTCATGTATCACTTGCCCCTCCCTTTTAGATTGTAAGCCCTCACGGGCAGGGCCCTCCTTACCATCTTGTCTTGAATTGTATTGTGATTGTAATGTCTTCCTTATATTGTAAAGCGCCGTGCAAACTATTGGCGCTATATAAATACTATGTAATAATAATAATTCCCCCAGTGTATGTTGCATGCATGTTTTTAATTACCTAGTACTTTACATTTATCAACATTAAACCACATAGTTACCCAATCAAACAGTGCATTCTGGTCTGCTTGTAAGTTGGTGACTTATTGTAAGGCCTTTATTCCACTACACAGCTTGGTATCACCTACAAACACAGAAACTGTATATTTAATCCCAAGCTCTACATAAATTATAAATAGGTTAAAAAGTAAGGATCCCATCATTGAACCATGGAGTACACACTAACAACTTTAGACTATTCAGAGTATGAATCATGAATCACTACTCTATGAATACGGTCTTTAAGACAGTTTTCTTTCCATTTACAGACTAAATTTTGTAAACGGATGATGATGGCTGATGTGAACATGCACTATGTAAAGCACTGCGTAACTTCTCGGCACTATATACCCGTAATAAATAAACCTATAGACATTAACTTACACATTACCCACCTGCGGGGAACTGTGACAAACTATACTATATCCACAGCCATTCCTTTGTCTAGGTTATTGCTTACTTCCTCAAAGAAAGTAGATTTGTTTGAAAACATTGGCCTTTTGTAAATCCAATGGCGACTATTGCTTATAATATTGTTTACTAGCAAAAACTATATTTGGTCATTTATCAAATTCTCAAGTATCTTCCCTGACTATAGAATTAAAGCTTATAGGTCTGTAGTTAGGCTCTGGTAGAGTGCTCCATGGTATTGTTTGGAGAAGTCAAGTACACAATTGCCCACTTAATCCGTCTGGCAATAGTGCTCTTGGAGGCTCCACAGCCTTTCCTTGTACCTGAAAACAGCACAAAAAGATTGCTCGAGTTCCTCCACGACTAAGATAAATACTCCAAAACGCATCTTCTAACATCTATCCCTTGCCATTCCTTTTCCTTATTTTTTGCTGGGTTGGTAACAATAGAAGGGATAATTACTTCTTGTGCCCTGTTAAAGGTTGATGCTACTTTGGGTAAGAACGCCAGGTCCAGCCCCAAAATAATTCTGTCTGGTAGGATTTTGCAGTATTGCCCAGCTATGGAGAAGGCGTGAATTTCACTAACTCTTCTGGCTAATACTAATGCCACCAGCAGAGCCATTTTTAAGGCTAGTGTTCTAATAGAACAGTCCCGGATAAGTTCAAAGGGCGGTTTTAGAAACCCCTGTAGTACTACTAAAAGGTCCCAATTTGGAAAGCTTTTGCTCCTGGGTGGCCTCAATCTACTTATTGCTTTAAAGAACCTCTTAATCAGAGGGTCCTCTGCTTGCTTAATGCCTAAAAAAGAAAAGTACTTCTAGCTAAATTTTAACCAAATCCTTCTTGTAAAAAGTCCAGAACTGAAGCAAATGTAGAAGTGTTTTTTTGTGTCCTTGAATTGCGCTATCTGGAAAACATTTTCCACACTTCATGGTATATTGCTAAAGTGGAAGACTTTCTGCTCTTTAGTAAGTTGACAGTACCTTGTCTGACAGGCCCTTGCTGACTAAAATGTCCCTTTCAGAAACAAAGCCGTCAGCCTAAGCGCTTCCACTTGAGGATGTGGTACCTCCTCCTGTTGTAATAAGCCCTTCTTGGCTGGCAGTGACCAAGGAAGTTTCTGGCTCCATTCCTGAAGGGCCGAGAACCAAGGTCTCTTTGGCCAGAAGAGCGCTATAAAAATCATTTGAATCTTCTACTCCTGTAACTTTCGAATAACAATGGGTAGTAGGTTGAACGGCAGGAAGGCATAAGCAAGATGAAAATTCCAGGGATGGGCGAAAACCATCCACCCCCAGACCTAGTTTTCTGCCAGAGAAAAATATTTCTCCACTGTTTTGTTTCGGCTGGATGCAAACAGGTCCACATCTGACGTTCCCCATTTTTGTGTTATCATTAGAATTGTTTGGTGATCTAGGGACCATTCTGACTGTCTCAGTTCGTTCCTGATGTTGAGGTCATCTACCAAAGAATGTAATTGAGATTGACAGTAGATTGCTCTTTGCCCATGAGAGAATGCCTTTTGACAATGGCATCAGGCCGTGAGATCTGGTCCCCCCTTGTTTGTTTATACAAGCCACTTCCGTGGTATTATCCGATAAGACCCGTACATGCTGACCCCTGATTAGAGGTTTGAAGTGGTAAAGCGCTAATTCTATTCCTTTTAGCTCTCTCATATTGGAAGATTTCCTGCTCCAGGGCCGATCCCAAGAACCTTGACACATGTTCCTGGAAGTAAGCCAAGCGTTGGCATCTGATGTGATCCTTATTGGATGTCTCTGGTGCTACAGTCTGCCCTCTGAAAAGTTTTGTACTTCTATGCACCACCTCAGGGATTGCTTTACTTTGCTTGTTAAAGTGACCTCTTTGTCTGATGCGTCTGGATCCCCCTTCCAGTGGGCAACCAAAAAATTCTGAAGGGGCCTGGAATGAAGCTGTGCCCACAAGAACTACGTGGATGGCTGAGGTCATTAGCATTAAAACCCTCATGATAGTCCTGAAGGTTTCTCAATCTGCTAAAAAGAGACTCATCATTTCTAAGCACAGGAAATCCACCTTTGTCTGAGGGAGAAAAACTGCATGTCTTCTGGGTATCTATCAAATACCCCAGAAACATCACTGTCTGCGAGGGAAAGAGTTGTGACGTTTCTCTGTTCAGCAACCAACCCAGCTCTTCTATGTGATTATTGACGTAGATTAGCTTCTGTTGGAGAAGAGTCTCCGACTGGGCAAATAATAAAAGGTCATCCAAATAAGGAGTAACGCCTATCCCAATTTTCCTCAAGGGTGCTAACGCCTTTGCCAGCACCTTCGTGAAAATTATTGGGGAAGAAGAGAGGCCGAAGGAGAGAGCCTTGCACTGAAAGTAAAGAATACCTGCTGGTCTCTTCACTGCAAACCTCAGGAGCCTCTAAAAGAAGTTTCTGATAGGGATGTGAAAGTATGCATGTCCATGATCCACCGTAGCTAAAAATGCCTCTGGAGGAAATATATATCTTACTGAAAAGACCGATTCCATCTTGAATCTTTTGTATTTCACAACCTTGTTTAGAGGTTTTAAGTTGAGAATAAATCTGCACTTCTCTGAAGGTTTTATCCTTGAAAAAATGGGAATAAAATCCCCTCTTATTGTCTTCTGGAGGAACTGGGCAAATTACTCCCTGACCCGGGAGCTCCTGGAGGGAGGGCAACATGGCCTTCACTAGACATGTGCGATTCGTTTCGTTCCGAATCGA
The DNA here is from genome assembly GCF_000935625.1 of Nanorana parkeri. Lineage (NCBI taxonomy): Eukaryota > Metazoa > Chordata > Amphibia > Anura > Dicroglossidae > Nanorana > Nanorana parkeri. The sequence continues at coordinate 669,278 of NW_017306875.1, read as the reverse complement.
AATTCGGACGAACTTTCGTAAATTCGGATGTATCCGAATTCCGAATTACAGACATAACGAATGCAAACGAATCCGAATTTCCATTTCCGAAATTCGGTAGCGTGCGCACGAACGTTCGTTTTCTGTTCTTAGTCGTTTCTTATTCGTTTCGTTCGTTGGAGCAAAGTGACATTAGAGAAGGAGAAAAATATTTTTTCCCCCTTAAATGTCACTTTTGCTGCAAATGAACGAAACGAATAAGAAACGAATAAGAAACGAATAGGAAACGAATAAGAAACGAATAAGAACAGAAAACGAAACGAACGTTCGTACTAACGCTACCGAATTTCGTCCGAATCCGAATTCCGAATTGACTTTCACACCCGAATCCCGAAAAACGAAATAACACAAATCCGAATTTAAAACGAAACGAAATGAATTTTTTGGCAGTGCACATGTCTAGCCTTCACCTTCCCTGTGTCTTTTGAAAGGGATGTGACTAAATATCTTGATGGGGGATACTGCGACTGTTCTATCCTGTACCCTACGCTTCAGACTAGAGGGGGAAAACAACCTGCTTTCTGGGTCTTCCCTTTCCCCCGAAAATAACATTCTTTAAATACTATTGAACAGGGAATGTTTGCTATTTTTGACCTGATGCCCTTTATACATTCTGTCATGGATATAGAGCACCGTCATGTCTTCCTTTAATCCAAGGATGTCCCAAATAGCCTTTAATAGCTCATTTGTTTTTAAAGAAGGAAATAGCAATTTAGCTGAGGTGAGGGTGTATCAGTCTCTTTTTTATTCTAATATGGATGATGTGCTTCCTGTTTCAGGCATGCGGAGTTACCTCTCGTTGGCTGTCCTGCAAGATGATTGGGGGAATAACAGTTGTTTGAGTACACATAGGTGTAAGCCATTTGGTCCAGGTCTTCGTTTACGTTAATTTTGTCTGTTTTGGACAATATTGATTTTTAGCCATTGTGATTGATTTGAAGCTGTGGCACTATCATTCACAATACTACTACAGTACCACCATGTTCCCTTGTATACAAATCTGAACAAGGTTTAATAGATTTACCTTCTCCTTGGCTCCAGTCACCAAGTTATCTTATAAGGGGCCTACATGCTCAGACCTTATCTTTTTACTATTAATATATTTAAAGAATGAGTCTCTTACGCTCTTTGCAACCTGTCGTTGGTTTTGAATTTTTGCAATCTTGATTTCCTTTTTACATATCTTGTTATATTTTTTTGTAACAGGGGACTGTGGAAGGGAGAAGAGTGAAGGCTGTGGACCAGAGAGGACGAAGAGGGTGAGTGCTATGAAGGAGATTTGAGGAACAG